>NW_008580181.1:265847-266800 GCF_000520115.1 Aphanomyces invadans | reverse complement strand
GGCATTTGACCATCCGGTTGGATGCCGTGTTCGAGGCAGTAGAGCTCCCAGCACGAGTTACCGACTTGGATACCACCTTGGCCGAGATGAATGGAAAGGATTTCACGCATACTACACACAGGAATTCCATTAGGATTGCTCGTCGACGAAGTGGACGCGTACGTGGAGATGAGGAGGATTTACTGCGGAAGCGGCTGTGATGAACGCGGGCAATAAAAAAGTGGGAATGGACAAAGCCGTTGGGTTTCGGCAGTCAGTTTGAAATTTGAATTCGAGCCAATCAGAAGTATGTAGGGGTAGGGCAACGCTTGTGATTGGTGGCTTCTGTGGCGGAATGGACCGATGTGGGGCGACAAAAGTATGACACGGTGTTCGGCATTCCATACAAACACCAAGTCTAATGTAATTCGGTGGAGGCCGCGAAGAGGCGGCGCGATGGATGCCGAGTCGGCGGCCGTGGGACCAGAACGAGCGCGCTGTCTAGCTGCGTAGGGCACATCTGTAAGGATGGATCGCTGACATCCTTGGTCATGTACATGCATGGACGTCGCGGTTGATTCGGTTCTGTCTACGTCCTGGTATCGCACATCGTGTGGGCGCGTAGACGAGGTCGTCACGTTGAACCAGGGATCCTCAGCCAGAACCCAACCGAGAAGTCAAATTATGACAAGGGCATGGTGGCGGCGGTAGAGACACACGGCACCTGCCTGCTGCAATGGAAGCGTGTTGCGATCTTCCGGCAAAGTCCCTGTCGTGGCGATGCGGCGCAGAAGTCGATTAGATAGCATTCCACTTGCATTGAAAGAACGCGAAGGTGAGCAATGCAGAAGCACCAGTGAATAGGCATGGATATACCTACGTTGCGCATGTAGAGCGGTGAGAAAGAGTGGACGGCCTTCCTGGTGCATGCGCCTGGTACCCTCGGAGTTGGGCAATCCTGGTCCAAGGCCGAC
>NW_008580181.1:236582-253630 GCF_000520115.1 Aphanomyces invadans | reverse complement strand
GAGACCGGGTCGGGCAAGCACGTGCCTCGTGCCGTGTTTGTCGACTTGGAACCCACTGTGTGCGATGAAATCCGCACTGGCACGTACCGCCAGCTCTACCACCCCGAACAAGTCATCTCGGGCAAGGAAGACGCCGCCAACAACTACGCCCGTGGTCATTACACCATCGGCAAGGAAGTGGTGGATGTCGTGCTGGACCGCATCCGCAAGCTTGCCGACAACTGCACGGGTCTGCAAGGTTTCATGGTGTTCAACGCCGTCGGCGGTGGTACTGGGTCGGGGCTGGGCAGCTTGCTCTTGGAGCGCCTGTCGGTGGACTACGGTCGCAAGTCGAAGCTCGGGTTCACGATTTACCCGTCTCCCCAAGTGTCGACCGCCGTTGTCGAGCCGTACAACTCGGTTTTGTCGACCCACTCGCTCTTGGAACACACGGACGTCGCGATCATGCTGGACAACGAAGCCATCTACGACATTTGCAAGCGCTCGTTGGACATCGACCGCCCGAGCTACACGAACTTGAACCGTTTGATTGCGCAAGTGATCTCGTCGCTGACGACGTCGCTCCGCTTCGACGGGTCGCTGAACGTGGACGTGACGGAGTTCCAGACCAACTTGGTGCCGTACCCGCGCATCCACTTTATGCTGTCGTCGTACGCGCCGGTGATCTCGGCGGAGAAGGCGTACCACGAGCAGCTGTCGGTGGCGGAGATCACGAACAGCTGCTTCGAGCCTGCGTCGATGATGGCCAAGTGCGACCCGCGCCATGGCAAGTACATGGCGGCATGCTTGATGTACCGCGGCGACGTAGTGCCCAAGGACGTGAACGCGGCCGTGGCGACGATCAAGACGAAGCGCACGATCCAGTTTGTGGACTGGTGCCCGACGGGGTTCAAGTGCGGCATCAACTACCAGCCGCCGACGGTGGTGCCGGGCGGCGACTTGGCCCGCGTGCAGCGCGCTGTGGCCATGATCTCGAACACGAGCGCGATCGCCGAGGTCTTTAGCCGCATCGACCACAAGTTCGACTTGATGTACGCCAAGCGCGCGTTCGTGCACTGGTATGTGGGTGAAGGGATGGAAGAAGGCGAGTTCTCGGAAGCGCGCGAAGACTTGGCAGCCCTTGAGAAGGACTACGAAGAAGTCAGCGCGGAAACGCAGGAAGGCGACGGCGAAGACATGGAGTACGGCGAAGTTTACTAGGCTGGTATCGTGGCACCGACAGAGCAAGGGAACGCTCCGTTTTTACCTTTAACGTGTATGATCTCTCGCTTGGTTTCGTGATTGTACCCCATGAATCTTGGTAGAGCGGGTGAGCTGCCCTCGCGGCACCTGGGTCATGGGACCACGATACGCACTGCGTGAGCAATTACTGGGCCTCCACCAATTCTCTCCACTGAACTTGTTGGTCCCGAGCTGAGTCATGCGTGCTGCATCGGTGGAATTGCATTCACGAATTGTCAACTTAAGCTATTCCAAGGGGGGGAATACGGCACCGTTAGACAGTGCTGAAGACTCGACTGTCGATGAACCGTGTGGTTTGCAGCGCGAGTGGTTTCGGATGGCATGCCCAAGAACACGGCATCCCCGTTCGCGATGGATTTCATCGGTGCGGAGATGCTGCGACACTTAATCCGGTTAATGTATCCGGATTTGACGTTTCCACAGCATTGATTCATTGCGACAATTCCATGGACGCCTTCCTGCCTGTACTCCTTGCGCAACCGCTCATCTATACGAACCCGAGCGTTCCGTTCGCATATGACGCGATGACGACGCGCCTGCCGAATCTGCTCAATGACATGGCCGATCAGAATTCGAAACCTCACGCTCACAACACGCTTCCGCCCGACGCGATTGGTGCACTGCGAGCACTCGCAGCTTCTGTCGCTGCCAACGGCGCGATTCCGCCGCTGTCCGATCCGTCGAGTGACCCGACGTGGCACGAAGACTGGAAAAAGCATGGAGAAGGGCGGACATGGCACAACGCGGCGTGGTTCTTTGCTGAAGCTTACTTGTTTCGCGTCGTCTTGGACGTGACGGGGTTTGCTGTGCACGGGATAGATCCGTACCACTGCCAGTACGTGTTCTTTATGGTCCACGCATGGAGGTGCGAACTCAGTGTGTCTTCATGTTGTAGGAAGATGGCAGAGCTCAATGACCCGACGCCGTGGCGTCTCCTCGAGTCCGCTGCTGCTCTCCATCACACGACCGACGACACGACCGCAGAAGAGTCGCTCGGAGTGCTGCTCAAGCTTAGTTTGTGGGGTAACAAAGCCGACGGTGCCTATAAGCAAGTGAAAGACTCCATTCGCGGAACCCACGCGACTCTCGACATTGACGACGCTTACCTCCTCGCGGACGACTCCGCCGCGGTAAGTTTTACCTAAACACACCTCACCAGGTTGACACGTCACTGACGCGTGCTTGCACAACATGTTCAGGTGATTCAGCATCTCGCGGCACACCCAACCAAGCCCGTCCACTTCATCAATGACAACTGCGGCACGGAAATCCTGCTCGATCTGGCGCTCGCGGACCACCTCCTCACCCACGTACGTGTGCCGTCGTCCATGACAACCCGTCTGGCGCGATCACCCAACGATGACGCGTGCATCCTGCCTGTCGCACTATAGAACTGGACGCCATTGATTCTCCTCCACACAAAGGCAGCTCCAACCTATATTTCGGACGCCACACCCCAAGATGTGTTGGAAACTATTCAACTTATGGGTCTACCCACACGATCGTCGCATGTGCGGGCGCTGGCGGCGCGGCTCCAAGCGCACGTCGACAGTATGTTGTCGTGCGTCGCCTCCTCGGTGCTAACACCACTTCTCTCCAGACCACCGATTGATCCCGCAGTCGCACGCCGTGTGGAATCAATACCGGTTCTACTTTGAACTCCCGGACGACGTCCGCGCGACGCTCGCGACCGCCGGCCTCGTCATCTCGAAAGGCGACGCCAATTACCGTCGGTTCCTTGGCGATCGGCTCTGGCCCGCGACGACGCCGCTCTCAACCGCCGCGCCGTTCTTCCCTACGTCATTTGTGGCCTTGCGCACAATGAAGTCGGACCCGGTTGTAGGGATCGCCCGAGAAGTCGAAGCCAAACTGAACGTGGAGGACCCGCTATGGCGCATCAATGGCAAGCGTGGCGTCATCCAGGCAGTCTTGCGCGAATAAACGCGTTGAATGGACCTCGCATCATGTCCAGTTTGTTTTCACGCATCGTCATTCCAGAGTCTCCAACAAGAGCTACGATGGCACAGAGAATTCATTCGCCTATGACGGAGGCCCGTTGTCTGTGCATACCCCGCACCGATTGCAGATGGATAGAAGCAGGCGCCGCAACTCCGTCGATCGAGATGGTGTGCTCGCCGTGTGCGTGATCGATGTGATAACTTGTGACTCTGCACAAGGGTGTAAGTGGAGACAAAGTGTTGTGCAGGCCAGACGCTAGGCGCTGACGTCACAGGGACTGCGCAGTTTCTCCACTTCAACCCACAACATCGCGATTGGAGCAGTCGGCAGTCGTCGCATGCACCCATGGCGGTTGCTATTCGCGCTGTTGCGTCGACAGCGGCGGACCTGCTTTTGAGCTGTACCTACGAATTGTCATGGAGCTGGTGCCGATCCATTCAGTTGGGTGAATAGCGAGCAGAGGGTAGACAACTGCGCGCGTTCCTGATCACGACACGAGCTACATGACACTGCGCTTGGAATTGCTCTTGGTCAGAGATTACATGCTCCATCAACTAAATCAAGGAATTCGTCGGCACTGAAAAGGCTTACGCAAGGAGCGAGGATGTTTCTGTCGCCACGGACGAGTCTTTGGTGAGTGTCGGAATGGCTTGGATGGAGCAGACGATCCACAGCGTCAAGAAAACGCCGGTCGTGATGCCTGCAATGGGGCTGGCTACGATCATCGTGGACAGCGGCGCAGTATAGACAAAGTAGAGGCGAACGCTGTCTTCGGCCAAGACGACGAGGCCAACAATGATGGCGATGGCGCGGAAGCGGCGACGGACCACGGAATCTGTCCGCCATATGTGGTCCACTCGCGCAACGTCGTTGTGGGTGGCATCGTACCATCCGCGAAACGCCAGCCAGACCAAATTCACTCCATTCGGCCACAGTGCGGACCCGACAAGGACGACCGCGAAGATCATGGGCGGCACGATGTCCTTCAATAAAACGACACGAGGATCGTCCGTGTACATCATGACCGCAATCGCTATCCCGGTGATGGCCAGCTGCAGCATCGAGATGTAGTCGACATGGCGCTCTCGCACGAGCTCGTACACGCACTTGCCTAGCGGCGGCAGCGTGTACAAGATCATGGCGTTCAGGGTCGTCGTGAACTGCGACGCGAGCCCAAAGACTGCGAAAGGCAGCGCAAGGTTAAAGATGACGACGCCAGAGAGGCGATTGGGGGGGTGCTTTGCATGTTGTCCTTTCAATGGACTGCTTGGAGAAGCCATCGTGCTGGCGTCGGTGGTAGCGGCCATCGTGCCCTTCCTCGCGAAGTAAAGTCGAATAACGAACCGTCACGACGTGGGTCTGGGCGTTTCAAGACCGAACAAACGCGAAGATTCCAGTGATGATTCAAAGAGACGTCTGCTGCAGGCATGACTTGCCTTGCCCGAGGCGCATTGGACTGTGTCCGCAAAGCTTCTCCAACGGGCGTGTCCGGGCATTACATGGACGAAGATGTAATGCGTGTAGTACTCCAGCGGGTTGGTTGAGCGCACGTGGCGATGTGGCTAGCCTTCGAACGTGGTCATCGAAACACCAACGCGAGTTTTGCCGAATGGCGTTGGAGGAAACGGGATATCATGTCCAAACTAGCGTCATCCTGTTCTGGCGGTGTAGTCAAGTGGTGGTGGCGCGTATAGCCATGGTGGCTTGGCGAGCGCCACACACGCATGGACCACGTCATTCCTTACAAGAAATCTCCTCGACGTGCACGGCGATATCAGAGCCTACAAGGGATATGCGCCATCGTGCAGCCCTCTTCCCGACGCCATTCGTGGAGGCGTGTGGCTGTTGTCCCACACACACTGGACTCGAATCGGTTTCACGCTATGTTTGGGTGTAACTGACGGCCACTTGTAACAGTCGACAACCGATGGGCAGGGCCCAAGGCGGCGTCGGACACGCATCACCCGCAGGAAGATGAAGAAAGCAAATGAGAAGCGGGCTGTGAATCTCCCCAAGCTGTCGACAACGGCAACCACCGACGGCGGCGACGTCACTCCACGCCGTCCTCCGAAGCTTCTTCTCGAATCTCCGTCCGCTGGAGCCGAGTCGTCGTCACCACAGCAGACCCCGCTCGCGCTGACACCAATTCTCGGTCTCGACAGCACTCTCGCGGCGCCAACGAAACCCGTGACACTCATGGCCCCCACGACTCCTTCCAAACAGCCGAAAGGACATAGTTTGCGCGCACGGAAGCTCGAAGATCCGAACCACCACCACCAGTCTCTGTCGCCGTCGTCGCCGACGTCGTCCGTGCCAAGTCCAGGGCAGTTGTACGACCCAACGTCGTCAACGCTGCTCAATCCAGCGTACGAAGTGGACATGTCGTTGCTGGAGGCCGAAGTGGACAAACTCCGGCAACTCGGCCAGGCCGCCGAAGGGCACGCTGATGCGATATACGCCAACAACGCGAAGGAACGCATGTTCTTCAAGCAGGCGAGGTACGTTATCTGCGCCGACGTCATCGACCTTGAGTGGCATGCCACGGTAGCTCCGAGATCGCCAACATGGAAGCCGACATTGTGGCCAAGCGCCGCGCCAGGTACGATGCTGGATTGAGTCGTGCAGTGAATTCGTGCGTTCGTGCTGTGAGCCGATCCTGACGACGTCGGTCTGTTGTTTGCAGCGTGCAAGAAAAGCAAGCGTGGAGCGCGGAAAAGGTCGAGTTTGAGGCGTTGCTGGTCGCCAAAGCCGCCGAGTTGGCCGCGAATGAACGCGAACGCGCCAAGTTGTCTGAGACTTTGACGCAAACGGTGCAGTACTTTACGCATGAAGTCGAGTCCCGCGACAAGGTCATTGCAGCGCACGTCGCCGAGCTGCAAACGACGCGCGACGGTATGAACAAACCGCTCGTTGGTGACACCATCTTGGGTCCTTCTTTGGCATGGCTGCTCAAGGCGGTTGTAGTGCTCTCGGCCACCGAACACAGTCTGCGGCAAAGCCAGATGCAGCACCAGCGCGCTGTCGATACACTTGCCAAGCACGTGGACGACCTGGATGTGACCAAGGCGGAGCTCGCGACTGCCCGCGACGTCGTCAGCCAGCACGAAATCTCAATGGCAAACCAGTCCAAGCATATCGCGGCCACCGAAACCGCGCTTGCACAGGCCCGCACGACGATTGCGTACGTGCTGTGTGCATGGCATTTGTCACGGGCGCTGACTTCGTCGAATACGCCGTGCAGGTCGCTCGAAAACAAGTGCGCCGACCAGAAAGGCACGCTGCATGCATACAAGGAGGAGATGCATGGCTACGTGTTCAACGTCGACCAGCTCCGCCGAGAGATCAAGCAGGGCCAAGACAAACAGGACGAATTGATGGCAGTGATCAAAGGCCATGAGAAGACCATCGCGGCATTCAAGCGGCAGCAGTCCAAGTGGGATGCCGCCAAGGCGGCGCACGAAACCGAGCAGAGCGAACACCGCGCCATCACAAAGGTGCGAGCAGCGTTCAAATTGGAAGCGCATGGCCGTCTATCGGGCATAATCTCGACGGTCTCGGTAGATGCACAAAGAGCGAATTGACGCCCAAGCAAAGCTCATTCATCGCCAGGAAGAGTCGATTGTCGCCAACACGGTCGCGCACTTGGCAGACTTTACAACGATCGACTTGCAAGCGGCGCAGCTCAAGACGTTGACCCGCACCGTCGACGACCAGAGCGCGTACATTTCAAAGCTCGAAGCAACGTGCCGAGCCGCCGAGATCCAGCATCTCAAGAACCGGTACGAGAAAAGTCGTAATTGGGGATGGAGATGGCCCCGATATCTATCGTGCAAGTCGTTGTTGCGTCACATCCATGTGGGTGTAGGTCGATTGTCGAGCTCCTCCAGACCAAGATTCATGGCCTTGACGACGTGAGTAGTCGCCAGGACAAGGACATTACCTCCTTGAACGAACGGCTGGCGAAGCGCGACACCCTCGTGGCCGCCCGCGACGCAGAAATTGCGGCGCTCAAAGCGTCGTTCGAGTCCATGTCGACCGAGTTGCGTGGTCAAATTGAAACGAACCAGGCCGTGATAGCCGTCCATATTGGTGTGATCGAAGCGATGCGGGCGACGCAAGAAAGCCTCGTCGCGGCGAAATCGCAGTTAGAAACGGACCTGGATGCGCAAATGACTCGTGCGGCCGACTTGGACGCGACGCTGCTCCAATTGCGCAAAGCATTTGCCACACTCGAAGACAACTACATTGGGCTTTGCCTGCGCCACAGAATGGACGAGGCAAGTCACGCCCAGGCCTTGCGGGAACTGGCAGCATGGGCCAAAGCGACGCTAGACGAACGAGGTCTGGAGCTGGCGGAGCGCAATCAGGTACTTCGTGAAGCGTCGGAAGATGCCGCGGCGACCCTCGCGGCCCTTCAACACATCTTGGACGAGACGAACACGTCGTTTGCCGATTGCAAGGGCCAGGCCGCGGCCACGGCCGCTGACTACGAAGCCAAAGTCGCAGAGCGGACCGAGGCGCTAGAGCAGCAAGAAGAACGCATTCACTTACTCGAAATCCAGCTCAAGATGAACGCGGAACAGGCCAACCAGCGGCGCCAAACTGCGCATGATGAACGGCAGCGCGAGATGGCGCAGTTCCAGCTGCAACTCAAGGGAAAAGAAGATGTGTTTGAGATCGAAGTGAGCCGCTTGAAGGGCCAAATTCAGCTCGTACGTCGATCTTTTTACCGAGCCATGGAACCTCACCAACTTGTAGGAGCGCGCGGCGGCGCTCGCGCAGCTCACTACTCTCCAGGAATCGTCTGAAATGGAACTGTCCAAAGTGCAGAGCGTGTTGCAGCAGGTACATTCAGCTCCTTGACTCGACGCCCAAACCACTGTGGACGTGCAAACTGTCCAAAACGAACGAAAGCTCTTACAACCACTCGTCTTTGTAGGAACGGACGGCAGCGGCCGCGACGATTGCCCAGCTACAAGAAATCCGCACGAAACTCACACTGGAGCGCACGCAGCTCCACGAAGAGCTCGCACAAGTTCGAGCAGGCGCAGCGGAGGACGCCAGGATGTTGCGACATCAGCATGGAATGCTCGACGAAGAGATCAGAGGCGCGGCATATGCGCTGGCTGCTGCTGCCGCCGCTCAGGAATCGTTGGTGAATCGGCACACGGTTTTCGTAGCTCAGTTGCGCGCGGACCACGCAGCATGTCTTGCCAAGGCTGAGGCGGCGCATGGGACACTCGTCGCCGCGCTGCAGGAAGACCACACTAAAGCCACGACCGAGTTACGTGCCCAACACGCCGCCTTCGCCAAGCAAGCGCAATACGACTTGGCCTCGCTGGAGGAATCCCATGCCGCCCAAGTCGCGGCCACTGCGGAAGAGACCCAGCGCCACAGGCTTGAGCTTGAAGCCAAGCTGCAGTACCAAAGGGAGACGTTGACGGCGCAGCTCAAGGAATCCAAGCAGTCGTATGAAGATCAGCTCGTCGAACAGCGCGTGCGGTTGGAGTGCCTGAACGAACACCAGCGCGAGATACTCGAGGGTCAGCTGCGGGACCAAGCTGCAGAAACCGTTGCCCGGGAAGCCGCGACGCGCGCCACCTTTGACGCTCAATTAGCCGCTGTGAAAACGGAGTTGGAAGGCCAACTTGACAAGCTACGTGCAGGCTACGAAGCGGTCATTGCTCAGCAACGCGAGCGGTACGACGCCACGATTCGGCAGCGGAAGGAGCGGTACGAGCTCGACGTGGCCACCCAGCGCGCCGAGTTGGAATCGGCTCTCGCGACGACTAAAGCCAGGCTCGAAGGGGAGCTTGCCGACACGAAGTTGCGGCTAGAAACAGAGCTCCGAACAACGCGCGAGACGCTGGAGGGCGAAGCGGCGGTGCAAAAGGCCTTGTACGAATCCACGCTGCGTACGACTCGAGACACCCTCGAACGTGAACACCGTGAAACCAAAGCTGCATTGGAGGGTCGCCTCACTGCTGTCCAGACGACGCTGGAGGCGGAGCTGAGCCGTCAAAAGGAGCGCTTTGAAGGTGAAATCGCGCAGCAAGCCACCGTTTTTGAAGCCGACGTCGCAGACCAGCGCTGCCGGTTGGAATGCCAACTAGCCGAGCAGAAAGACGCCATGGAGAGACAGCTCACGAGCCAGCGGATGGAGTACGAGGCCGAGATGCTGCGGCAGCGCACCGACCTCGAATCTTCCCTTCGCGTCCAGCGTGATGAGTTGGAAGGTCAACTGAAGACCACCCGGTCAACACTCGAGGACGAACTCGCGCGTGAGAAAGCCACGCATGAGCGCAGCGCGGAGGACCAGCGCGTCGCGTACGAGGCGCGGCTGTTTGCCCAGGACGCTGATCTCACGGGACAGCTCCACGAGTGGCAAACAAAGTACCATGACGAGACGACATCGATGCGAGCACGTTTCGACCACGACCTCACGACCCAGCGCGCGGCGCTCGAGGGCGCGCTGGTGACGCAGAAGGAAGCGCTCGAGACCGAACTCCTCCAGCAAAAGGCGGCGTATGAGACCAAGCTGGCTCGCCAGGAGGATATGTTTGACACGCAAATGGCGGAAAAGTGCCGCCAGTACAACCTCGACATTCAAGCCCAAGTTGACGCGTTTGAAAAGCACATGGCCGAGCGAACGGCAGCGTGGGAGGCGGCTGTCATGGCGCAGGCAGCAACCCATCACAGCGAGCTCCAAGCGCTCGTGCAGCAGGGAGAGCACGACCAGGACACTGCCAAACAGACCATTCTGGAGTGGACGACGAGGGCCAACGATCTCGAAAGGTCAGCAGGTCTTCGCCTCGCTGCACTGGATGCAGGTACATTTGGGGTCCATGCGATGTGTGGTTAGCATTGGTTTGCCACGGGAATACTCCATGAGTGGACGAGAATGGTTTGACTGCAGTTGGATTGCGGAAACTTACGTGGGCTGTAGAGGTCGCGTCGTTGAAAACGCAGCTACAGGGCAGCATAAACGACCACACGACAGCCGCCAAGGCGTTGGTGGAGGCTGTGGCAGCCCACAAACAGGATGCAGAAGCCGCGGAAGCCTCGATCACGTCACTCAAACAAAGTACATTTTCATACGCCCCCGACTCTATCTCGTCATGTTGTCGTTGTAGACGTCGCGGCGCTGGAAGCCCATGTCGCGCAGTGTTACACGGGGGACTTTCTCGTGACGCGCATCAAAACTGGAATGCACGCGCTGATCCAGCCCACGTTCCATCCAAACATCGCGGAGCATGTGGCAACCATGGCGAGCCTCGACGACGTCGATGCGCTCTTGGCAATGCTTCTTGCCCTCGCAATTGAGTGCCAAACGTTTGTGCAGGTGCGATTCCTTGTGTATTGCTGTCCTGGGGCCCGCTGGCCACTCTATAAACCGCGACGTGTTGCAATGTAGGTGGGCTCTCAACGGCTGGACGTGCAACACTTGACAAGCATCGTGGACGAGCACGACTCGCTGTGGGCGCAACTTTCGCCTGCATGGGCTAGCAGTTCGCGGGACATTCACCAAGTGATCTTCCACACCAAGGAACACATGCGCCTGCTCGAGAAGTTGGCGCAGCTCGTGCCTGACATCGGCACGCCGAGCGTAGACGCAGCTCTCGCCTTCGCTTCGACCTTTCAAGCCCATCGCAAACACGCCACGGCCATGTTGGCCACGACGTACGTCGATCGTGAGTCGTGCGGCGCACAGGATGTGAAGGGATTGCTGTAGGCCGTCCAAGGCTTCGTCGCCCAGCGACAACGCAGCCGCCCTTGCAACGTCCAGCGACATTCTTGACGCATTGCAAGCTTGGCAGTCCTTCCGCGTCAACGTTGCGAAAGGTTCGTCGTCCGTCCCGATCGTTCGTTGATGCGTCCAACCCTCGATAGCGTTGCGACTGGCCGACGGCGTGTGGCGCGAAGCCGACGTCATTGCGCTCGTGGACGAGTATATGGTTCTAAAAGACAAAACGCGCGATCGGTTCCAGCTCCAAGAGGTACGACGCCTCGTTTCCATGAATGCCAGGTCACGAAGGGATGAGTAGGCCAACTCGACAGTGATTTTTCAATACCTTGACGCGTATCACGCGTGCTTGAGTCAAGGCAAGGCGATATTGACCACAGAGCCCGGCGAAGTCGACGCCGCGACACTGTTGCGCCACGTGGATGCGTACGACCAGCTGCGCACACAAGTCGCCCGCGTGATGAAAGTGCCAAAGAAAGATGTCGATAGCCGCATGATCCTGGACGAAGTGACCGAGTGGTTTACGCTGCGCGGTCGCGTGGCCAGCCACCTCGGTGGCGACGCTGGTAGTACGCTACCAACGGCCACCACAATTGGCAACACAGTCGAAGCCCATGCAACGCTACTACGGGACGTGGCGGCAGTATGGGAAGAAGCCGACCCCATCACCGTCCCCCGCATTGTTGCCACCATGCAAGAGTATCATTCCCTGCGACGGGATGCTACCTCCGTGCTGCAGCTGCCAGCAACGACAACGCCAGGCGGCACGACCATTGTACCGCGTGACGTGATCGCAATGTTGACGGAATATGTGAATCTCGGCCAACAAGTCGCCAAGCAGCTCGAATTGACATCGCCGCGGGCCACGGCTCGGGACATCACCGACGCACTCGCTGCATATCAAACCCTTCGTGCAGATGTATGTGATGCCATCCTATGACGTTATCAAGTCCCGATGACGTTATCCATGCCAAGTTGGTTCATCTCCACCACCCTACGTAGTGCGCACGACTTTGGCAAGTCGCCCCGCCAGTTCACGCCACAACGATGTCTCCCGGCGCAGCACCGGCGTCGTCGAAGCGGAGCTCCGCCTCCGACATCCTTGCGTGGGTTCAGGATTATCATGGGCTGCGCTCCCGCGTGTCGATTCTTCTCGGCTGTGGCACCGACGGCAACGCCGAGCTTTGCGCGACGGAAGACATCGTGACTGTCGTCCAGACGTACTTGGAATTGGCAGTCAAGCACCGCGACCTGGTGCGGGCCAAGATGGCCATCGAGGCCAACAACAACGCGCTTACAGGCAATTTGGACGCGGTGCGGCAGGCGCTACAGGACCTCGAGGTGCGGTGGCCATTCGGTCGATGCAGTTTGTTGGATCATGGGGCTGGCTGGCTGGTTGTAGATGCGCGTAGCTGCCGTGGGTTCCAAGCACGGACTGGCCTTGTTTACTTCCACCAACCCGCAGCTCTTTTTTGATGCGCTCGATCGTAAGCTCCAGGACGGAAAGGACTTTGAAGCGGCGTTCCATCGGCGAAAACTGGCCCATGAACAAGACGTCGCGGCGCATACGGCGGCCGTGGCGACGCTTCATCGCGAAGCGGCTCTCGCGATGGACGCGCTTCACCGGGACCATGACACGGTGCGTGTCGTCGCCACGCATAGTTTTGTTTGAACTCAAGTCGTCGAGTTTGCATTGGGGAGAAAGACTTCGTTGTGTGCTTTAACCAACCGATGGTGTGTCTGGCCATAGAAACGCCAAGACGCCGAGCGGGCAGCAGCGCAAGCGCTGGCAGCCCTCGACCGCGCCCGCGCACTACAAGTTGAAGATCTCATGACGGCTAGCGCGCGGCAGTACGATGATCTGCAGCGCTCGATGGCAGCGCAGTTGGAAGCATTGCAGCGGGACCTGACAAACGCACGAGCGATCAAGCTGAAGGAACAAGCCGACTACGACGCGATCATGGACACGATTCACCGCGCGCTTGAGGTATGGAAGCGGCACTGGCGCACCCCGCTGCCAGCGCATGCAGTGGCTGCAGACGTTAGAAGTACATGTCTGTGGTTGAGGAGTTGTGCATGGAAGCAGCGTGCGCGTGTTTGTCCTGCATGTGGCTGCGAACAGTAGCAGTATACGGCATGGGCTAGATGTGGTTCATGGCTCACTGTCTAGCTTGTAGGCGCAAGCTGCGGACGCCCACAGTCGCAAGGACAATAGCGAGAAAGCAGCGTTCTTTGCGCGATACGTCGACCGCGATCGCATGCTGATGGAGTTGGTGTACGGAGCCATTCGCTCCGTAACGCAGCTCCTGACTCCGGCGACCCCCAAGGCGTCGACGATGCCGACGGAATTGAGTCATGCCATCCTTGGGTGCATCAAGGAGCTGAAACGAATGAAAGAGTACGTGATTGGATCCTTCGATGCGCTGCAGAAGGACCTCGCGCCATTTCTTCCGTTCGAGGTATACATCCGAGCTCTCTGCCTTGAACCCTGTCGGCAGGATGGACGCATGTGACATCTGGTGCATGTCCAGGTGACGTGGCACGCTGTGGAGTGGCGACCTGATATGGAGCTCGCGGCGTGGTGCGTCGAGAGCATTGAAAAGACCAACGAGCACGCACGCATGCAGTTTCAACAGTTCTTGGCCCATGCCAATTCGACGCTGTCGATGCTGGCGGCGACGCACCGTGAGCGCGCCATGGAAGTCCTTGCGTTCATGAGGCGCAGCGCCGCACCAGACGCTGCGGTGAACAACGACAAGGACGCCAATATTCTCAAGATGCGACTCATGGATGCTGTGGCCGACCGTGATCAAGTTGGACTCGAACTCCAGCTCAAGGAAACTTTTTTCCAAGACCTCCTGCACCAGCACAAAGGAATTGCTTCAGACATGTACGCCAAGTTATCACAACAACAGCAGGTGTGGAAAGCCATGATGGCGGCGTCGACGACGGCGGCGCTGTCGCCGCCGAGATCCCCCACAGCCAAGACTGCTGAAGTCAGCGCCAAGACGCTGCCACTAACTATGCTTAAACCCGTGCCAAAACCGAAGTGGCAGGAAGAAGACCCCACCACGACTGTGCTCTCGAATGGCCGCACGCTCAAGGAGCGGTTTGTGAGTGACCTGGCAATCGAAACCGGCCAGAATCCCCCCATGAAACGTGGACAAACGGCTCAGCAGCTGCGGGTGAATGCACCGGGCACGATCGACCGACGCAAAGTGAGCCAGCCGTACGTCGCTATGGCACCCAAGAACATCCAAGCGTCTACAATGTCATCTACCAAACCAACGTATGGTGGCGCAAACGAAAGCCACCAAGACCATCTGTGGTACCAAGGGGTCAAGCTGGTCGATGGCCAGTCGCTGTCGTTGGCGGTGGCGTACAACCCGACCCGAAACAGCGTCGTGCTCGACGTGTTCAACACAGACACCGAGAGCATGCAAGCCATTGAAGTGAGTCCAAAGCTGCTGCACAGCGTCAACAAACCTTTGGTACGTGGATGGTCACGGCATGCAAGGGATGCTCAACGTGGTATGTAGACTGAGTTCACACCCATCGAGCGAAGTCATGTGGTCGACGCAGTACTGCAGCGACTGCACATGACCCCTTCCGAGGGCGGCGCGATGCAGTGCATCGTGGCGGATGACGACCTGTAGCCGCTACGCCCAGGGAATAAATGTCGACATCAAATATTTGATAGAATATCAATTTTCTATTGGTTATCTTGATAAAAATAGTATACAACAATAATTTTATCGATTTCAAAATCGATGGGAAGTTAATGTAACTTGATTGGTCACTTGATAAAGATTTCAGCCAATGAATGGTATTGATCAAGCAATATATCCAATCATGTTGGACGAAATCAAGAAATGCCGCCAATCCGATGACGACATAGTATACTATGCGTCGGACGATGGCGCTGCGGCAGGCAATCCGTGTTGTCGGTGACTTGACAAAGGTAGATGATGCATGCATCATTCCTTCACCCCATAACGAGTTTATGCACATGCAGGTTCCACATGGAACGCTGCCAGAGGTGGGCGTGACGGCCTCGATCGACCATGTCTTTCGTGCTGGCGACGTCGAGTCTTTCGCTGCTTTGTCAGGCGATACAAATCCATTGCACGTGGATGCAGCGTTTGCTGCGACGACAACGTTTGGCAAACCAATCGTCCATGGGATCCTCTGCACAAGTCTTTTTCCGACGATCTTCGGCGCAACGTTTCCCGGCGCCGTGTATGTTTCGCAAGACGTCCGCTTCCACAAACCGATCCTGGTTGGCGACGCCGTGCGTGCCGAGATTCAAGTCGTCCAAGTCAAAGCGCGCATGCGCCTCGTTGTGTGCGCGACACGGTGCTTGGACCACCATGGAGACGTTGCCATCTCCGGTGAAGCCAAAGTGCTGCTACCAAAACGTCCAGAGCCTTCTGCAACTGACTCGTCTCGCGCCGCGCAATGACAACACTAGCGTGCTCAACTCTTCCGTGATCATACGCCAACCTATAGCACCTGTGTACATAAAGGAAGCTGCGCATTTTGACGCATACGGACGGCCCATGGGCTTTCGATAAGGTCCTGCAGAGGTCGACGGGCATTCATGGACCAGAACTGCTTCACCAACATGGCAAGTCGAAGCAACTACTTTGTGCAGGAACTGTGACACGTTGGGTGATTCACCCAATGCATGCACGTTGGGCAAGCGCCAACGCCACATCCACTTTGGAGAAGAGAAGGAGGACCAAAGCCATGCGCCAACTCAAACATGTGCAGACCACGCGCGAGACACATCGACGGGCAGGCATTCGTTGAGAATGGTGTGGTGTGGCTGGGATGCGTCGCGAGCTGCAGAGCGTCGCAGATGTAGCTAAGGGAATATATGTACTTCCTGCCTGAATCAACTCTTTGTTTTGCGCATTTTGCCAGCAATTGTGTTGAAAAATGGCAAAGTTTCAATGAATAGTGGTCCAGAATATCGATGAAATCGTTCTAGCTTCAACGGATTCTGAGTGTCGAAGTCGAGTATCGGGGCGGCACAGGGAGACCTACTTAATGCGACGCCTTCTTGGAAGGAGGTTCACGCCACAGAGACTTGACAGTCTCGGTGACGCCAGCGCCTGTGACGTTGAGGGTGATGAGCCCCAAGAAAGTGACGACTGACACGCCGAGGACACCCGTGCGAACCAACTTTTGAAAGTTCTTGGGCACGTAGTCCGACACGGCGTTGTTGATACCGATATGGCTGTGCACGGGGATCAGCACCGCCAGCAAGTTGTCGACCGGCGTGTTCAACGCAGACGGGCTCAGCACGACCGCGGCAGGGACGAGCGCCAAGAGGCCGTAGCTCGTGTAGTGCATCACCTTGCTAGTGTGCTTGGAGTTGTCGGCTACGTTTCCACATTGCACGGTCATCCATCACGTCGTCGAAGGCGACAAGGCAAGTGTACCATTGAGGACAGCATTGAACCCAGTGTCTGCCTTGTTTTCCGTAAACTTGGTGGGGTTGCCTGGGCAATCATAGACATGAGCACGGGCTCGTGAACCCGCATGACCGGCTCAATGTACGTACCTTTGCGGAAGCCTCGCGTTTGCGAGGCGGCGGCGCGGCGGACAGCAGTGGAGGAGATGCGGGCAAACATGACTGACGGTCGGTCGACTGGACTGGCTGGAGTGGATATGAGGTGGCGGAACTGACTCCCGCAAGTACGCCGGAGTAAGTCCAATAGCTCTTCTAAGTTCGATTCGACGAGTCCCGAAGTGCACATCGAGCTCTGTCGCAGCTGCTAGCCAAGCCGTCGCCATCTCGTGCCATCGGCGTCGCATCTCGGCCGCAGCATGTTAGCGACTGGACCATGTGACGATTCGTTACGTGTGCAGTCGGGGCCAGGATGGAGCGTGCGGCTTTCGTCCCATCAAAAAGAAGCTGCGATTGCATTGGCTAAAAACGCTTGCCATAATCCAATCAAAAATCGAGGAATCCGAGTGATTAATGTAGGCATTTAAACCATAATTTAATATGCGTACAACTTCAAACTTTAAACTGGCAATATATTTAAACTGTGTAAAATGCCCGAAATGTAGTCATTTCAGTATCTTACTAAGA
>NW_008580181.1:219758-236482 GCF_000520115.1 Aphanomyces invadans | reverse complement strand
CATCCACTTTGGAGAAGAGAAGGAGGACCAAAGCCATGCGCCAACTCAAACATGTGCAGACCACGCGCGAGACACATCGACGGGCAGGCATTCGTTGAGAATGGTGTGGTGTGGCTGGGATGCGTCGCGAGCTGCAGAGCGTCGCAGATGTAGCTAAGGGAATATATGTACTTCCTGCCTGAATCAACTCTTTGTTTTGCGCATTTTGCCAGCAATTGTGTTGAAAAATGGCAAAGTTTCAATGAATAGTGGTCCAGAATATCGATGAAATCGAAATCGTTCTAGCTTCAACGGATTCTGAGTGTCGAAGTCGAGTATCGGGGCGGCACAGGGAGACCTACTTAATGCGACGCCTTCTTGGAAGGAGGTTCACGCCACAGAGACTTGACAGTCTCGGTGACGCCAGCGCCTGTGACGTTGAGGGTGATGAGCCCCAAGAAAGTGACGACTGACACGCCGAGGACACCCGTGCGAACCAACGTTTGAAAGTTCTTGGGCACGTAGTCCGACACGGCGTTGTTGATACCGATATGGCTGTGCACGGGGATCAGCACCGCCAGCAAGTAGTCGACCGGCGTGTTCAACGCAGACGGGCTCAGCACGACCGCGGCAGGGACGAGCGCCAAGAGGCCGTAGCTCGTGTAGTGCATCACCTTGCTAGTGTGCTTGGAGTTGTCGGCTACGTTTCCACATTGCACGGTCATCCATCACGTCGTCGAAGGCAACAAGGCAAATGTACCATTGAGGACAGCATTGAACCCAGTGTCTGCCTTGTTTTCCGTAAACTTGGTGGGGTTGCCTGGGCAATCATAGACATGAGCACGGGCTCGTGAACCCGCATGACCGGCTCAATGTACGTACCTTTGCGGAAGCCTCGCGTTTGCGAGGCGGCGGCGCGGCGGACAGCAGTGGAGGAGATGCGGGCAAACATTTCAGACGGTCGGTCGACTGGACTGGCTGGAGTGGATATGAGGTGGCGGAACTGACTCCCGCAAGTACGCCGGAGTAAGTCCAATGGCTCTTCTAAGTTCGATTCGACGGGTCCCGAAGTGCACATCGTGCTCTGTCGCAGCTGCTAGCCAAGCCATCGCCATCTCGTGCCATCGGCGTCGCATCTCGGCCGCAGCATGTTGGTGACTGGACCATGTGACGATTCGTTACGTGTGCAGTCGGGGCCAGGATGGAGAGTGTGGCTTTCGTCCCATCAAAAAGAAGCTGCGATTGCATTGGCTAAAAACGCTTGCCATCATCCAATCAAAAATCGAGGAATCCGAGTGATTAATGTAGGCATTTAAACCATAATTTAATATGCGTACAACTTCAAACTTTAAACTGGCAATATATTTAAATTGTGTAAAATGCCCGAAATGTAGTCATTTCAGTATCTTACTAAGAGCCTATGAAAAGACATCAACCCGAACGCAACTCGGACGAGGCATACGACATCGATCATTTCCCCCCGGCAAGCTTCCATGTGCCCCGTACCTGTGCTGCTTTTCATGCTCGCCGCTCTTTGTGCGATCATTGGCCTTCGATATCGGACGACAGAAGACACAGCAGAGCTCAAGGAGGAAACAGACAACGCCACGATAGCAAAGAGCTCTTCGTCATCCGTCAAGCAGACGAGGCACAGCGTAGGTGGCACCACGGTCGCGATGCAGCGCAAGGCAACACACTCATGACATCGTAAGTGTTGAATAAATCAATGCTCAGCCTACTTGCAAGTGTCTCTGGACCAGCACGCTACAAGAGAACGGCTAAGTCACTGCACGCAAGATCGATGGAGTTGCTTGGATGGGTTACTCCTTGTGTGGAAGGCACGCCGTCGACGAAGGCAGCTTCGACGTGGCTGAATCAAACATGATCTTTTGACCAAGCTCAAGGAAAGGTGTGCGCAGTTGGGCTACGTGTGCGTGTTGGGATCGCGGACTTGCGATGCCGCGGCTTCGTGCGCAGCCATGCAACCGGTGCCGCCACGCAAGATCAACGGCGCTGTGACACGAGAACGTCAAATTCAACGTGGGACACAATGAAATGGGACGGACCAATGTGGCACCGACTTAGGACGGATTCGACAGCGTGCCGCTGGTTACCATGTCATCTGCGTTGACGAGCCCACGAAACTTGAACTCTGTGAACTCATGGTAACACCACCTTGCCAAAGCACGCGCAGTAGGGTCCTGACAAAGGACGTATATGCGTCGAGCAAGATCTTGCGTGGTGCTGTCGCCATCACGTCAAATTGGACGTGCTTTCCCGAATGCAGCGACGGGATGCCGAGTCGACGGCATGCCCGAATTCATATACACAGTGTCATGGGAAAATCGCGGCAACAAAAGAGCTTCGCGTGCTCCGAAGATGCTCACGCAACGTCATCTTTTCCAACCAGGTGCGTTTTGCCACTCCATCGTCGCTAAGGCAATTCCAATCATTAAACAAATCGACAGGAAGCCTACGACGAAGGCGCGCCGTGCACACTTCCAGCAGTCCCAGCTGCAACCATGCTTCCGTCATGTTCGATGGATTCCAGACGTGAATCGGTGGCACTTGTGCCAAGCTGTCCTTCGATCTGTGGGTGCTGTCGTCGGTCGCGTCGTACTCACTGGGCTTTGCAACAAAGGGCGGGCGGCGTCCACACAATTCTCCACTGCGTCCTCCCAACGCGTCGACGAGGCTGCGCTCGTCCGTTCAAACCCAAGCATGCTTGTGGCCAAAGTGAACGACTCTGGGCTTCTTGACGCGTGTATTCTCGGACTCGGCATGGAGTTCTACTTTGTCAAAGACACCGACGCCGGCACAAACCGATACATGCTGCTCGACGTCGCCCGACGTCTCGGGCTGCCTCGTTCTACTCTTGTCCTTTTGCATGGACTGCTGGCATGTCAGCGCTGTTCATGTTGCTCGTTGGTCGCAGGAATGGCAAGGTAGGCGCGTGGCCGACAGAGCTCTCTTGATGCAGGGAGTGCTGGCCTCTCGTACGACGAGCGCGCCCTTTGAGCCTCCCATCCACAGGACGCACCCACCTCTTTGTCCAAGTTGCAAGCGTCAGTGGCATTAACCATGCATGCGGGGGGCTGCAACGAAGGGTACAAAGGAGTGATCGTTTACACGAGGACAATGCGGCTTTGTCCATGAGGGGGGGGGCATCTACGCTAGTGCATGATCTTGATGCCGTGGAGGTTGCTCGGTTTCACAGAAAAGATCAGCTTCACTGGGACGCCGTCCATCGTGACGGGCGACGCGTTGAAGTACAGACTGGCCTTGTACCGGGCCTCGTCCGTACCGTCGATGTGGAGATCGGCGACGCGCTTGAGCGATACGACGCAGTGACCGACGACACTTTCGTGGCGCACCCACACGAGCATGTGCAAGTCCTGGAGACTTCGCTCGTGGTGCAGTTTGACGTTGAGGCTGAGTGTTGCAACGTTCGTGATGGAAATGTTGCGTTCGCCCGTGGCTTCGGTCTGTCGATTCAAATCGTCTTCGCCCATGAGCGGCGCCACGACCCGCGTCTTTTTTGGGACGTGGGAATGGCTGCCCCACGTGACAACCTACGCCGGCACGTCACCATGCCGCATATCGAGTTATCGTGGCGTACCATGTTGAACAGGGTGAGCACGGTTGTGATCGGTCCGTGGGGGCCACCGCCGTAGGACGGGCCTTGCAGACGGACGTTTGGGCGCAGATCGGTGTACGAACTCACTCCGTCTAGACAAGATCACGTCACGGATAACGTCACGAACGCGAGTCACCTGGGACCCCAGGAAGCGACAGCCCCTTGTCGCCACGGATGCCGGCCATGGACGGCCGCACGAATTTGAGCAGCATGGTGCAAGTGACGGGGCTATGGTCCGACACATCCATCCCCACTCCGTCGTTAATGCTCTGGTAGTTGTCCACCCATCGGCCTTGCATGAACGGGCACGGGACCTTCTCCGCGACGAGATCGGAATTTCGCATTGGCGTCGAGTAGACCAAGATGCGATCGCACCACCCAGGCACACGCTTCTTGACTTGACCGCCTACATAGTCATCCACGTCGTCATCGTTGCCACATGCAACCGAACGATTCATGCATGGCAGAGCGCGCCAAGTGCGGCGGCACCATCATCCATCCCCAACAAACCGTGACGTCCATGTAAACGACGCCTTGCTTTGTGGATCACACGAGCTCGCATGGACATTCTGTCGGCGATCGATCGTACCTTTGTAGAATGGCTCCTTGTACAGCACGCGGTAGACGCGCTCGGGCCAGTTTGGATCGTGCATGTCGACATTTCCCCGGAGCGGAAACTTTTTGTACGTCGGGTAAAAGTTGTGAAATTTGTCGGGCTCTTTGAAGCCTTCAAAGATGCCTTGCTTGCGGTCGTTCAAGAGACCATCGCCGCGCTCGTGGAGCTCCTCGATCCGGTCTTCACTCAAGAGTCGACACACCTCGGACGCATCCATCTTGACAATGCGGTAGTTGAGGTCTCCCATCCACACAATATGGTGAAATTGCTGTGTCAGGTCAAAGTATGGATGCCCCATGACTTTGCCCAAGTTCGTGTTGAGAAGTCGGATCTGTTCCCGGCGGTATGTATCGTTGCGCGCGTCCAGGTGGCAGTTGATGAAGCACAGAGTCGTGTGCTTGACCTTGAGCGCGACGGCGACCCCGCCCTTTGAACCCGACGCAATGTTGAACTTGTGCAGCCCCGCACGCAGCACTTGGACGTCTGCCGAGACATGCTCCCCGCAAAAGACCGCCATGCCCGTAAACTTGGTGCCCATGAACGCACCGTCGCCGCGGCCGCGGACCGCGTCGAACACGGCGTCGACGGGCGCTTGTTTGTTGGGCAGCACGACTTTATCGTTCCGGAGTTCCTTGCGCTGGTATCGCAGCAACTGCGGATTCCGATTCAAGTATGCTTGAATGGCAAAGTAAACGTTCTCGTTCACGCCTTCTTGGACCCCCAACACGTACAAGTCGTACCCGACGGGAACGAGATGCCGCACCATGCGGGAGGTGTCGGCATCGTCCATGAGACCCCGCGAGTCGCTGAATGGATCGGCGGCACCAAGGTTCCATGTTCCAATCCAAATCGAAATGTCGCCTTCTTGGCGGGTCCCCGCGGCCGAGTACTCGTACTTGGCGTTCTCTGAGTGTGCATGGTGCAGTTGTGGCTTGCGTCCCGACGATGCGGGAGTCGTCGTGGATGGGGCTTGAACCGACGGACCAGGAACGGGCGGCGACGACGACGGCTTGGTGTGGTAGGGTTTATAGGAAGAAGGCGACGTGGGGATCGCGGAACGAGGTGGATACCGATGGGGCATCGGGACTTGGTACTGTGGAGGCGAGTACAGTGCTGTCGCCATGTATGGCCCTGTTACGTTACCATGATGGAGCTGGTCCTGGCGCACCATGTCCTTGGGTGGGGAAACTGGGACCCTTCGGTCGTCGGCGTACGAGGGAGTCGATCGAGGTGGAGGGGCAAACAGGTAAGGGGCCGGCGCCGGCAACGTGGACAAAGTTGGGGCAGCTTGAACATTGCGTGACGATACGTCGCTACGACAGCTATCATCGATCTGGTCGTCGTCGTCATCGTCGAACCGTTGGCCACCCATGAACCCGGTCGTGATGGACACACCTTGCTGCTGCTCGTAATCGTCCATGTACCCGATGGAGCTACTGTCGTCTTCGTCTAAGTCATCAAAGTTCATTTGTTCCATGAATTGCGTCGATTGGAATGTCCCCGACGCGACGTGCACGAGGTTGGGCGGGTGGGGCGACGAAGACACTGGCGCCTGGGGTTGGGATGTGCTGCGTGGGAGGCGAATCGTCGAAGTTGGATCTTCGTAGTGCATGGGACGGGCATGGTGCTCCAAAGAGTCGACGCTGTTCCAGCTCAAGTTTTTCCGCAACATCGCAGCCGCGTCAGTCGACTTGTAGTACGCTACTTCGTTGAACGGATGCGACGCGAGCGGTGACCCCGACCCGGGACGTCCACGAGTCTGACGATTCTTTTGGGACGCCGCTGCCGCTGCCGCGATTAAGTCTCGGCCTCCACCACCACTGGACGGTGTCCCTGCTGCCGATCCACAGAGTTGGTAAAGGTCTTGACTGCTTCCACGTTGTGGCAGGTACGTCATTCCGCCAGTTCGATGTGGGCTCGTGATTCTTTCTTGCGCATACAAGTTCGTGTTGCTCCCACGTTGGCCGACAGGGATCCCCGAGTGATAAAGTCCACCTCCTTGGCCATGGGAAGGCGTGCCGTTGCTCGTCCGACTGGAAGACGACGTCGGTGGGTACATGGACGTTGACGCTTTCGGGACAACGTAGTCGATTTTCTGCTGCTGCATCCTCATTTTCTGCATCTTGTCTTGGAGGTCATGCGTGCTCATGATCCTCGCCACGCCGCCGCCGGGGTGACGTCTCGGTCTCGCACGCCGCGGTATCGGTTTTACGACAAGCGTAAGAAATCGGGTGCAGTTCGATTATGCGTACACCGTACAAAATGTACGTACTATGTACTATGATACAGTATACTAACATTGTCGTAATGTTCGAGTTCGACGATGGACTGCGGTGGCACAGGCGGCAGCCAACGCCGGCCCCAAATCCATTTTGATTCAATCCAGCGGCACAACCATGTTGCGTCCCGGGCGGCGGCGTCCCGCGAGGACAGACGCAGACAGGGGATAGCGCACGTGAACATGAAGATTGCATTTATGTTCTTTGTAGTCGCTGATCCAGAGCCGAAGCACTTGATTTGCGTCAACGACGTGCTAACGAGACGTCCCTAACTGGTGTGCATTTCATTGCACAGGAATAACACGTTTTGTTGGGTACACAGCCGCAATTAATGGCGGCGGATACGAAGCATGAAATGTGCGGATCGTACGTGATATACACCTGGTCCTCAACAATGTCCGGCACAGAACGACTGCGATGCGCGCAGGAGGGACTCCGTGCAACAAAGTCGTGATATACTGAAAGAGCACGCCAAGAATGCATCCAACAGATACATTTGTGCGTTCGGTACCCACATCCCGTGGTCTTATGCAAAGCTTCTTCATCTACATTGCCATTGCGTTTGTATCGCGTATCATGGTTGAGTCCCCTGGTGTGTTGGCGAACTCATGCTATGACGACAAGCACAGAGCTACACTTCAGACGGTTCACTTGCCCGAGTCGACGCAGTTGGCATCACTTGGAGCGCATCGCACACGCACGAACATTTTCCTTCATACGTGCTTGTACTTGGCGTCTACTTCATGCATTGGATGGAGTCAGCGCAGCAGGACCTTGCCCACCACCATGACGTTGCGTCATGAAGGCGACAGGATCGATTCTGCCGCTCTGCAACCGTCGATTAAGCCCCCCTCCGTGTCTGATTCTTGAATTGACCAATGAAATTAAGGAAAGTCAAGTTTGGCCCAATCAAATCCCAAGGATACCATCGCCTTCAAGAAGGGGTGGGGGATCAAGATTCACTTGATTTTTGTATGGATAGGTGCGCGCCATGGAATCGTCCACGTGGCCAAAAGGATTCTCGTCAAGTCCACGTGTCATGAAAAACTTGATCTTTGTATGCATGGGACCTCAAGCTGTATAACTCTATGGAAATGTCAAAGATCAAGGGGAATCTCAGCCTCTTATATACAAATTTATACATGCGGAATTGTGTTTCAATGCGGTATACATTGAGACAGATTCCATTGTGTCGTGCCTGCCGAGCCGATCCATGGTCACTTTCGCTTTTGCTGGGATCACCGAAGATGCGATTTTTCACGACGATCTCCGCCTTGCTCATGCTTGGCCTTGCCGCCGTCTCTGGCGCCACCATTGAAGAAGAAGAAAACGTCCTCGTGTTGACAGATGATAACTTCGACGAAGCTGTCACTTCCAATGAATTCTTGTTGGTGGAGTTTTACGCCCCTTGGTGCGGCCATTGCAAGTCGTTGGCCCCCGAATACGCCAAGGCAGCCTCTGCGTTGTTGGAACACGACCCTCCCTTCCGGATTGCCAAGTTGGACGCGACCGCACATTCCAAGACCAGCGAAAAGTACGGCGTCTCTGGTTACCCGACCTTGAAGTTCTTTAAGGGGGACGTTGACCCGACTGCCGTCAAGGCATTCACTGGTGGTCGTACCGCTGACGAAATTGAAAAGTGGGTGATTAAGAACTCTGGCCCCGCGGTGAAGATCATTGAAAGCGCTGAAGAATTGGAAAAATTGACTGAAGCCAACGATGTTGTCGTGTTAGCCCATATCGATTCGGTCACTGGTACCCAAAAGGATATCTTGGAAAAGGTCGCAGACGGTGAAGAAGTTGCCGTCATTGTTGCCACCACCGATGCTTCGTTGCACGCTGATGTCAAGACTGCCGGTTCGGTTGTCTTGTTCAAGAAGTTCGACGAGAAGAAGGTTGTGTATGAAGGTGAATTCAACAAGCAGGACATCTCTGCTTTCGTCGCCGACAACAACAAGCCTCTTGTCATGGTGTTCGCCCAAGAAAAGGCTTCGCAAATCTTTGGCGGTAACATTCAAGTCCACATGCTCGTGTTTGCCGATTCGTCCAAGGACTACTACGAAACCCTCGTGCAATCGGTGACTGAAACCGCTGCCGCCAACAAGGGCAAGATCTTGCATGTGGTTGTTCCTCCCTCTGAAACTCGCATTGTCGACTATTTCAGCTTGAAGGAAGCTGATATGCCTGCAATCATTTTGGTGAACATGGCCGCTGGCATGAAGAAGTACCCTTACCCTGTCAAGGCTGCCGAGCTGACTGAATCGTTGACCACTGCCACCTTGTCCAAGTTCGAAGCCGACTACTTGTCGGGCGAGTTGAAGCCTACCCTCAAGTCGGCGGAACCGTACGACGACAGTAACGAAGCCGTCAAGGTTATCTCGGGCAAGGAATTTGAATCCCGCGTCATTGACAACAAGAAGGACGTGTTGTTGGAATTCTATGCTCCTTGGTGCGGCCACTGCAAGTCGTTGGCCCCCAAGTACGACGAATTGGCCGAAAACTTTGCGTCCGTCGAGAGCATTATGATTGCCAAGATGGACGCTACCGAAAACGAAGTGGACCACCCCAACGTCGACGTCAAGGGCTTCCCCACCATCTTTTTCTTCCCCGCCAACGACAAGGCCAACCCCATCCCGTATGAAGGTGCCCGCGACGTCGCTGGATTCACTGAATTCTTGAAGAAGCATGCCACCAAGTTCACCTTGGACGGTGAAACCCACGGTGTAGACCACGATGAACTTTAAACTATAGGAACACTGGAGACATTGCTTGGTAATATAGTGTTTGCGGCGCCATGGAATTGAATCGGGACACAAGGTCTACCAGAATGGGACGAACGGCGCATACCAGCACAACACGGTAAAGTTGTGCGGATCAATCGAGACGAAGCATGCATTGTAGGGAGAGTCCGGCTTGGGAAAGAGCTGCCGAGTCGACTTGGACACGTCCTGGTTGTTGTGGCCGTCGTTGCTGCCTGGAGTGTGCAAGAGGTAGACGTGCGACATCACTGCAAGGGGTGTTGGTGCTTTTGCGTCGTCCGTCGTCGACTTCTTTTGCACCGACACGAGCGCCTTGTACACGAGTTTCGTCATGTTCAAGTACGGCTGGAGCGTTTCGTCATGCTGAGCCATGGCCCCCCCAATGACCAGTCGCTTAAAAACTTGAAAGATGGCTTCATCTTGCTCCGACGCGGAGAAAAAGCCTGCATGGTCCGAAAGTGGATTCACGACCATGTCTCGGAGGCTGTCGTTGACAGTGCAATCGTCGTACACTTCGTCCATGCAGCGTCGAAGCACTCCCCCTGACGACACAATCGCTATGGCGGGAGGTGAAGAGAGACATGGGGAGTGACACCATACCGGGACTCGCTTCGAGTTTGTTGAAGAATTCCATGCTTAGGACATTCGTCTTGAGCTTTCGGAATGACAAGTCGTCCAAAGTCGACGGCACCGTTGAGGGAAACTATGGTTTGCCTTAAGAACTGATACAAATTATGTGCTTCACCGACCGGGACACTTGCCCGCACGGACTTGCTTTCAAAAAACGCGCGAAGGAATGCAGTGGCGTTGGCAGGGTCAAATTTCCCGCGCATGCGGAATCGCTTGACGCCACCGTGCTGGTCCAAGTTCCTGTTCGAATTGGCGTTAGCAGATGTGACTGATGCCGCGAACGTACCATTGCATGAGCTTCAACTTCATTTCGCCGGTTTCCCACGGCGATGTCTTGACAGGAATTGACTCGAAGGTGTACCGAGCCCCCTCGTCATGCGCCGTTGCCATGGTTCGCGCTGGAGAATGGGCAAATGTTCCACGCAATCGCTGCATTTCCGGATAAAGATCGCGACCTTTCCATGGATATATTCTGATTGGCTGAAAGCGGCTACATCCGTGGATGAATTTTTTAAATATCGCACGAAAACGAAAATATATGCGTAGCAATATTTCGGGGTTTCTGGTTGTTCTGATAATCCTGAGTTCTCCTTGGAACACAGGTGGCTATCGTAGAGTTGTGTGGTTCGTTCGTTTACCAGGGTTTATCACCACGTCGGGCCATATATATATGATATTATTCCAGGGAAAGGATACGCACTGCTTCGTTCCGAGAAAGGTTCTTTCGATAGGGCAAACGTTTTTGAATATTTTCGGCCATCGTATATTCCTATTTGAAGACTATTTCTTGGTTTTTCGAATTCGCTCGAACTGTGACGAACTTAATGGGATCACATCCGTTTCATAGCGAAAGTTGCAGACATCTTGACATCGTGAGGCCATGAACATCTCAACGGAGGAGGATGCGGCGGCGGTTGTCCCGTTTGGCACGTTGCTGGGTGTCTCAGATGGCGGCGTGGAATTGTATAACTGCGACTACTCGACACTCCCACCTCCAGACATGCTGGACCGCGCGAGCTTTAAGAACGAGCACAATGGCGTGACAACTGGATACAAGTGGCAATGCGTCGAGCTCGGGCGTCGGTACTTGCTCGTGAACTTTGGCGTGATATACGACAACATCGCGATGGCGTACGACATCTTCCGCCTCAAGACGGTACGTCGTGTTGCGGACGGTCAGTTGGTACCGATGGTTTCCAACGTGAACGGCGAATCCACCGACCTACCCGTGAAGGGGTCGCTCCTGATCTGGAACCCCGTCGGCGAGTTTGTCCACACGGGTCACATTGCTGTCATTGTGAACGTCGAAGTCGACTACGTGGACATTGTCGAGCAAAACGTGGACGACACGATTTGGCCGCCCGGCGTCAACTACTCCCGACGGCTCAAGGCCGACTTGAACGAAGTCACTGGGGCATACACCATCACATGCACATTCCCTGACTCGTCCATCCTCGGTTGGATGACAATTGACATGCACACAGAGTACAACTACGAAGACGTGCCAATCGCGACGCCGTCGCAAGACCTGCATCTGCGAAACGTCACCCTGACAGAGGTAGATTCCTCCACTGCCATGACCTCGCCATGTCGACAATTTCTTCGCTTAGACGCAGCTAGCGACGCCGTGGATGAACCCCGACCTGCCCTACGTGCAAGCATTCCAATCGGCGTTCGGGTCCGCCCTCGCGTCGTCGCCAAACTCGGCGTACTTTTGCCTGACTACGCGGGGCCAAGCCGCGCTCGAGTACGCGACCGAGCATCTCCATCACATGTTCTTGGACGCGACCGATTACGTACTGCACCACGAGAAGGAACTTGGCCACTACTTTCGCCTGCCCCCCGCGCTCTGGCCACGCATACGCCGGTCCTGGTTCCGCCGCAAGCCAGACGTCCTCGCCGGGCGCTTTGACTTTGCCCTCACGGAAAACGGTGTCAAGGTGTACGAGTACAACGCGGACTCGGCGTCGTGTCTCATGGAGTGTGGGTACAACCAAGACGCGTGGGCGGCGGTGGTTGGTCTGCCCGGCACGTCCAACAGCTCAAATCTGTTCCAGAAACTCACACATGGATGGGTGCTCAAGAATGTACAAGGCCCGCTCCACCTCCTGTGCGATGTCGACCCCGAAGAGCAATACCACACCGAGTACATGAAAGCTGCCGCCGAGGCCGCAGGCCTCACGTGCTATGTCGTCGTGGGGGTCGACACATTAGAACGCCACGGGTACGCATGTCTCATCATGTTCCAAGACCCGATCGATTTGCCGTGCTCCAAAGTCTGTTGCTGAGTCCGCCACGTGGCCATCGACGAGATGCTGCGCCTGATCCGACGTCCACAAACGACAGGACGCTCGGTATCATGCCAGATCACGAACCGCGATGCCGGGGCATTCGACTTTGTGTTCGGAGGTTGCGATGCGAAAGAATGTGTGGTTGCGGTGACGTTGTCTGGTACTGATTCTGACGGGGATCTCATGCTCTAGCCAAGACATTGTGGACATGACACACAACGTCAACGTTCGAAACGTGTGGAAGACGTGGTCTTGGCGCACCGCCATCGACCAGCTGAGCGACGACGAATGGCAACATTTTCTCATGGACGATGTCGCGGACCCGAAGGGCTTGACGACGCCCAAGTTGCGGCCCGCACACCCCGGCACGACCGCCGTCAAGCTCGTGGACGTGCTGCTGCACCCTGCCATTCGTATTTTCGAGCCTCTCTGGACAATCTTGGCCAGTTCAAAAGCAATTTTGCCAGTTCTGTCGACGCTGTACCCGAACCACCCCATGCTCCTTCGGTCGTCGTTTACGCTGACGCCCGAGTTGGAACAATCAGGGTATGTGACCAAACCAGTGGCCGGTCGCGCGGGGGAAAACGTAGCCGTCGTGGCGGCCGACGGCACAACGCTGATAGCGTCCGAGGGACAATGGGCCGACGACACCCCAATCTATCAAGAGCTGGCACTCCTTCCCACCTACGGAGATCGTGGCAACGTCCAGCTCGGCACGTGGGCAATTTCCGGTGCCTACGCGGGTACAGTCGTCCGGGCCGATCCGTCGCCCATTATTCGAATGAACTCGGACGTGTACGCAGTGCGCGTCGTCGACGACAGCCCGCCCAAGGACCAAATCCCCAAGGCCGCAGCATAGGTTGGTGGTAGGGCCAAGGCACTGGCCACGGTCGACTGCCGCAGCCCACTTTCCTGGACACGTCGAGCAGACGTGGGGGTTGATGTACACGCGTTAGAAGGATTGATTGCAGTAACTAGACCACCGAGTTCGGATTGCTTCTTGTTGAACGTCACATGCTTGCTACACCTGATGTTGTCCTCGGTCCCGCCACGGTCACGTGGGTCTCACCGCTGGACGTCGCAATTCCAGGTCTGTGGGACACGGCGCTCTCATCGCCCACACCACAGATATCGCAGCGAGATGACGCCGGTTTTGAAATTGCTAAGAGCGAGCGGCGCCTGCTGCAGAGCAAGTTGACAACGGTGTCGGGGATGGATCAAACTAGCCCTTTGTGACGAGATCCGCTCGATTCAGCATGTTGCTCCAGTACCAGTTAGTCACAATGATGTCGAAGGACCGAAAGTGAATGCTTCTCAATCACAGGCATGATGTCTCGATAGCCCCTTATCAATGACATCAGAGTTTCCAGTGCCGTCTGTAATTGAACTCTTCGTCGGCCGTGTCAAACTCATGCGGGTGCCGCAGTGCAGTGTCGTTGGGGCTGTAGATCGCGTGAGTTTGAAGGACGAGGCGGGTGTTGGGCGCGCGCCATCTAGTCATTGTCACGACCACGTCATCCCCACCACGACAAGCTTGCATGTGGAATACCGGCTTGTGACGCGAAATTTGAACTGCACAATGCTATGGCCCACATGCGCCACGACGTGCAATTGGCCTTGGTGGAACGAGTACGTGCCTTCCCACACGTCCTTGGATCGCGTGCGGAACGCTTCGCCCATCTGCCGTGCGATGTCATCGTGACATTCCACGTACCGCTACCTACCTCGCGGGGGTGGCGATGCGTCATCGCGTACAACACTGTACCGTTCCGGTGAAAGCAAAAGTATCGATAGTAGATCGCCTGTACCGGGCAGAGGGTTGGAACCATCGAATGAAGTGAAGCCAAGATGACGTCATCGAACGATGGCGGGATCGGCGACCCACCTGGAGGATGGCATTTTTTGGCAAATCCGACCACATATTGATCTCGGGTTTCTTGTAGTACGACAGACGCAATACGTAAAACCCTACGAAGGCGACGCATCAGAAATGGTTGCCACGACAGCATTCTCGGTGACGTGTCACGAGGGGCGTCCAGGCGTTCGAGCGCACCATGGTACTTGACGCGTGGCCGGGCAAAAAACATGTGCATCCAGCTCTTGTATCGCCGCAGCTGTACAGGGCGTCCCTTGGCCTGGATGGAAAAAACCCGATGGCACATCATGGCCCAAACCAAATCTAACAGCGAAGTACACAAGATTGTGCATGGATTGAAGAGGTATTCGTGGCGAACGTACCCGTTCGGGCGACGGCGTGGAAGCGATGGCAAGTGCTGCTGAAGAGCCCGATCGAGTCTTCATCCAAATACTCGAGGACAAGTTGCAACATTCTTTCAGGGAGGTGGCAAATTGGAACAGAAGCATTCACGTCGTCGTCGAAGGCCGATTCGACAATTCGAACCTCGGTGAGGTCCGTATTCTCCCCCGCCGAGTCTTCAGTGGTATCGTCGTCGTCCACTCCTGTTTCATTTTCGTCTGAGAGTGTATGATTCATTCCGTCCGTCGATAGATGGTCCTGCGACGGCGCCGGAGACGAAACTGCGAGATAGCGCATGCGCCACTCGGCGTCCACGATTTGCGCAAGAAAGTCAGGTCTACAAGTAGAAACGAAGCATCAACAGACGCATTCATCTAAACGACAATTTACTGGAGCGATTCGTTAAGGGCGCGCTCCAGCTCTTCGGCCGCTTCGTCGCGGCGGGTGCGGACGCGCGGTGGTTCTGCTATTGTTGCCATCGTGCCAAGTCTCGGAGTGAAGTTTGCTGCATGCTGAAGTTTATCCGGATGATTGGGTGATATTATTTTTCCGCAACTGTTAGCACTCGAATTAGTTGTAACTATGACCTCTCTAATTAAATGTTATCCAACCGGATAGCAACCGGATACCCAAGTTGATATCCAAGGAATGTTCTTCCAGCAAACTGAAAGTTCCATTGTTGTGGACGCGGTGGCGAACGAGAGATGGGGTCTTCGGGCAAGTGCGCGTGAGCTGCTGTGTGTGGCCGACAGCCCTTGCTGTGTTTGTGTTGTGGTGACGAGAAGATGTTGGATGCGATGAACCGTTTATGGGGGCACCTTACTAGTTCCTCGCCATATCACGTTGTGAGTGTCTGCGTGTCCAACGGTCGTGCGGAGGTTCGAAGCCCGTCGGCGCCACTGTAGCTTACAATCGAAGAGAGCTAGATCAGGAGCTGGTCGTGGACACATCTCGCGACGACTGGGCGCATGAATGGCCACAACGACCCGTGGTAACTTGCCGCAATTGGCATTGCTAGCCCTCATCCTGCTGAGAACTTTCACGTGGGCTAGTGCCAGCAGAGATTAAACGCATACGAGTGGCTGAAGCCGACATGAAAGAGTTGGCATTTTGTCTAATGGTCGCTATCCAAGCATATCGCGCAGGCCACTGGTTTCGACAGCGCCGTCGTCGTGTTTGGTGAGTTGGTTGGCACGGTAGCTCAAGTACGTGGTCCAGATGACGTTGCCGGCGTTCATGACGAGAGGACGATGGGGCAGCGGCACGAATGAAAAGTTGATCACGTTTAATGGCCCCCAGAAGAAGTTGCCGTCCATCCACAGAGACGGGGTCTTGTCCCGCATGTTCTGCAGGGCTTTGCCACAAGCTTCGCTCGACTAGCAAGATATACCGTGAGCTCCATGTTTGCACGACTCATCGCTCACCGACTCAGTACTCGCGCCGTTGTGGTATCGAACCCATCCGTTGAAGAAAGCAATGCTCATAGGGGCATAGATCAAATGCTGCGCCAGAACCTTCTTGATCACTGTGACTGCGTTCGCCCCTGGCCATAGCGCATCGAGGCGGCCAAACCAAAAGTGCAACGCAGGGCCTTGAAGGATCAAACCGTAGGTTGCCGTCAGGAGAACGCGGGACAACGAAACGGTGTTCGAGTCCGACGCAATACACTGCGCCGACACATCCCCAACTCCAAAGATCGCACCGGTCGCCACGGCCTTCGTCGCCAGTGGATACCGATGGACGAGGCGGGTGTAGATGGTCATCGTCGATGCCAAAGTGAATGTAAGCCGGGTATACGATAGGTAGACCAACGACTAATCGCATGGCCGGACAAAAAATATTCGTATTTCTCTGTGGGATTTTTTCCTTTTCCCAGCAATTGTTTACAACGTAGAGCAAAGTACTTGGCATTCAACCTTGAGTCTGGCTAACAGTATACATGTAGTGGGAACTTTTGAGACATGCTGAATAGTTGAAGTTGAGTAAAACCTCCATAATTTCATTGTAGAGCAACGAAATTGATTATTGATTTACAAAGAGTAGAAGTAAAAGAGAAAAATTTTGGGCTTGTTTCAATTCAAGGAGCAGATTTATGTCATACAGTTTAAGAGTAAATCCCTTTCAAGAGTGTTTATTCATTTTCGGCGCCTTGAAATACTACTCTGGTCCATAATAGTTGTTAGCAAGTTTTTCACTGGATTAAAGTATGAGTAACCATCAGGAAATATCTTAAAATTTGTATGTCACTTCAGAAACGAATATGAAAGGGAAAAAAT
>NW_008580181.1:210748-211343 GCF_000520115.1 Aphanomyces invadans | reverse complement strand
ATTCACAATTGAATGGCTCACAATGGCATGCCATGTTTCAGTCCTGCCTTTCTAACTAATTAGGACTACAATTGCCCTACTTAGGACTCGATAGCCCTTTTTGAACGGGTGCGTCCATACTATTTGGACAGTCGCAAAAATGAAATTATTTGATTTTGTTCGTACAGCTCAACATTTCACAGTTGTCGCAACTGCAATGATAGTTTAGTTTGATCACAAATACTGTGTCAAAAGAGTTTCTACTGATTCAGAAGGGAACACAATCAACTTGAAAATTTTTGTGTGTGTCCATAGTTTTTGGACGAACTGTACGGTAGTTGTCATGTACTCCCTCCGATCCAAAAAGGTTGCGCGACTTTCAGGAGGGTTGACATGATACATCATTAAATTTGTATGCAACTTCAGGCACAGTTTTCGTTCATCCTAGAATTGATTTCTGCGCTCCAATTGGCCTGTTGGAAAGAGCGCGAAACAGACAGCAGTTTAGGGATTTTCAGGGGTGAAATATGATGATTCCAAGTCATGTTATGGAGGTCAAAAGATTTAATACAAATTCCAAGATAAATCCAGCTTTTAAATATACAAACACTCTTCC
>NW_008580181.1:182030-207623 GCF_000520115.1 Aphanomyces invadans | reverse complement strand
GGCTGGCGATTTCACACCTGCGAAATGTCCTACTGCGCCAGAAGACAGTGCACACGGTTTGTGACGTGTTGACCATGGCGACTGCCGCAGGCGACGGACACGTCGCGATGAATGCTGGCCGTGGGTGAAACATGCCACGGAAGGACGATGACGTGCATGGATGGACATCGTGGCCATGACCACCGCGGCGAAACGACGTCGCATGCAGGGTGGTTTCAGCTTAGTCGTGTAACGACAGGAGTGTATTTACGTCGTCGCCGCCACTTGGAATGCGCAGTTCGAGGTCCAGAGCAAGCAATGCGAGTGGGCACAGCTGTGGGCCAACGCTGTCGCGAGTGCTCCCGCCTACCGTCAGCGAGATCCCGCCATGTGCCGCGGGGGACTCGCCCGTTCCGTCCCCACATCGTCGAAGCAATATGCGTCGGAGCCGACAATCAGTTCCTCGATTGAGCTTAAGTCCTAGTCCGCGTCGGTCGGCCATTCATGCTCCTCGAGCAGGTGCGACACTGTCCATGCATGCACCGCCTTCCATTGACATGGTGTGTGGCGCAGTGGCCAGGCTCTTTCACCAGTTTGCCTCGTACAACAAAGACCAGATCCTGGACGCGGACAGGTTAGAGAGCGAGCTGAACCAAATGGCCAACGACAATGCGAAGCTGATGCGCGATCCCAACAAAAGTACTGCCGTCGCCAGCCGCGACGCCCGCTCCTGACTGTGAGTCGTAGAGTACATTTTGTCCATGCATTCCCCCTTCAAGATGTACTGGGACTCGGTGCTTGCCTTTGCCACGTGCTACGCGCTCATTTACATCCCTGCCAACATTGCGTTTGGCCTGAGCGACACAAATCGAACCATGTTCGACATCCAAGTCATCGTGGACACCCTCCTCGTCCTGGACGTCCTCGTGCGGTTCCAAACGTCGTACGAGGACCCGTTCACGCACCAGGAGGTGTTTGACGCGGCGCGGATCCGACAGCGATACATCGTGCGATGGTTCGCACTCGACTTTTTGGGCAGTGTGCCGTCGTCGTTCCTCGGCCGGGGCGCTTACATTCGATATCCGTCGCTCAAGTTTATACGACTGTGCATCATTTTGCGGGTACGTGCATTCGAGCCGCGTGGCCAACGCAACCGCGGGTGGCCGACGGACGCCGGGCGTTGGCCGAAACAACGGGTGGTCATCGACAGCGTTTGCGTAGGCGGTGCACATGGCCCAGTCGACGGTGTTCGTGACGTTCATGCACAGGATGAGTCGGCGGATGAACTCGAGCTTGTTGCGACTCTTTTTGCTTGGAATTCTCTACCTCGTCGCGCTTCATTACGTAGCGTGCGGGTACTACGTCATGACGGCATGGGAGAAAAACGATAGCAAGTGGTGCGACACACCTACAAACGTGTTTCGATCGCCTGGCGTCGACTTGATCTGTCTTGGATGTTCAGGGCCATCCCATTTGTCGCCAACGACACGACGGCGGTCAAGTACATCGGGTCCTTTTACCAAGCGCTGGCCGCGACGTCGGGCGCGTCGCTGAACCCCAAGACGATGGTCGAAATGCACGCAACGAGTACCCTGCTCCTCCTTGGGATCGTTGTGAATGCAAGGTACGGTCGCAGGTCGAGAGCCACGGTGTCCGTCGGCGTCGTGTACGGCGCGGTTCGACGGGACGAGCATTTTCATTGACGACGACGCTGTCGTTTGGTAGTATATTTGGGACGTGCGCAACTCTGATGAAGCAAGTGAACCTGGTGGCGGACGAGCATGCGAGGCAGGTCGACGCGATCCGCACGGGGCTCATTGCACACCACGCAACAGAAGACCTCCAAGCACGCATCATGCACTACTACGACAGCGTTCTGGGCGAAGAGAAAGCGCATGTGGCGACCGCGACGGGCCTCGAAGGGCTGCCTCCCAAGCTCAACGTTCAGCTCACGTTGATGCTGCATGTTGACTTTTTGCGCAAAGTGCCGCTGTTTTACACGATGGAATTGGACGATATCGTAGCCCTCGTCCAGGGGCTCGAACGAGTCGTCGCTCTCGCTGGGGAAGTCATCGTTCGCCAGGGGGAAATCGTACGTTTTGCGTGGCGGAGATTGTGGTGCAGACGAGCCGTTGGCTAGCACGAGATCGATGCGTAGGACCTGGCGCTGTACATGATCGAGGCCGGAACAGTCGACGTCGTTCTCACCGAGCCCCACTTGCCCCGCGCGGGCAAGTCCAAACCCCACCGTGTTGTGCTCAACCAGTTGCACGCGGGGGACGTGTTTGGCAGCCTCGACACGGACAAGGCGCCAGCCACGATTGAAGCAACTGCGCTGTGTTCGCTGCATGTACTGACAAAAGCCACCCTCGACGCGATCACGCGGGAAAACGACCGGCTGCGGGCGGCGCTGCTGCATACTCAACTCAACGTACGACGGCAATCTTGTCGTGTGCGGATCCCTGACGACACTACATGATGCCACGTTTAGAAAACGCCGCTCGCCGCGGCCGCCGCCAAGAAATGGGCGTCAAGTCGGAAAAAGGAAACTAAACTGTCGCCCCTTGAAGCGATCATGAAGGACGTTCGCATGAAGCACATGGCCCAGCGCATGCTCCGCCGGCAGCCCAAGTCGCTCCGATCTCTTTTCCCCAACGGCGTTCTCGAGGAAAGCGGCAGGGTCAACTCCGCCAAGGCTCGAGAACGAGAGAAGGCACTCAAGATGCTCCAGATCCTAAAAGGCAAAGTTCAGCTCGACGTAGCTACGATGCAGTACGTGAACCACCTCACTCACGTCGGTGCGAAGCGGATGGCGGGCGCGAAGCGAATTAAGCGCAGCATATTGAGCGAAGCGTCGGCGCGGCAGAGCTAGCTGACAACGAAAGAGCGGTCACTGTCAGCGAATGAAGCAACGTGGCCACGTCGTGCGGCGTCTTCTGTACTCAGTCCAAGTCGAGGGAGTGCATTGGGCTTAGGCAGGCCATGATACTGGTACAAGCTTTCGTGGCATGGCGGCGACAAGGTCTTGGGACCGCACTTACAAGTCATGGATGGCTGTTGCAAGTTGAAACACTGGAAACCGTGCGGAAGTGTGTCAAATGAATCAAATTCTGGCAGGACCGACGTGGAAGCAGAGCTAGTCCCTCCGCTAGGTCGGTACAACGTCCCTGGGCTACCGAACGCGACATTGAATTGAAAGAGCCATTCAACGCACTCATGTCTTCACCACTCTCGAGGCTGGCCGAGACTGGGGTCCCTCGATGAAAGTAAGAAGCACGCATGAGATTGCATTGGTTCACAGGCATCTTTCCGCCCTCCGTCGCCCGCCCGCGTCGCTCACGCCAGGTCGTTGCCTGGAGGCTGACTCGCACGCGCTTCCACGAGCGCCTTGGCGCGCTCGACGACGTGACGAGGACACCCCGCCAGCGCGGCGACCTCAATGCCGTAGGACGCCGACGCCACCCCCGGAACCACTCGATGTGAAAACACCAGCGATCCTCCACTAGAGCAAGTCGCGATCAAGCTTGGTCAGCGATAGCGATTCGACGGACCTGGCGACGACTTGCATGTGGTGGTACGCCACCGGGGCGTCTCGCGCAATCGCTTTGTCTAGCTCAGTAAAATGCGTGGCAAACAGCAACCGCGCGCGGCGGTCCAGCAGCTCTTCCACGACCTACACACACCACACTTTGACCCAAACTGCGCGCGGGGTTAGCGCCGCCCCACCGCTTGGGCGATCGCAAGCCCATCTTGCACCGACGTGCCACGGCCGACTTCGTCCATCAACACGAGCGACCGCGACGTGGCCTAATGGACAGTGTTGGCAGGCCGTCTGCAAACCATTCCATCATTGTCGTGTAGTACGAACCTGGTGCAATATCGTCGCCGTTTCCTGCATTTCGACCATGAATGTACTTCGATCGGACGCCAAATCGTCAGACGCTCCGACCTACCATCCATTGCACGTGCCCATGGAGTACCCCCGTGCACGCTTCCTCTCGTACCCGACTAAACAAGCGATCGACAACCCCAATGGTCGCCGACGTGGCTGGAACAAAGCTGCCCATCTACGTGGTACGTCGTCAGCCAAACAACCCATGCATGAATCGCAGAGGGAGGTTGCACCAAGGCGGCGTGCGAGCCTCCCGTCGACGGCGTTCCCTGTATGATAACTGTACCTGGGCCAACACAACAAGGTGCGCGGTTTGCCGCAAGAAGGTGCTTTTTCCACCCATGTTGGGCCCCGTGATGACCCATGCACTCTGTGCTGGAGGCGACAGATGCACGCTATTCGGCACAAACGACCGGCACGTGCGCTCATGAACGGATTCAACGATCAAGTGGCGACCTTCCACAATCGCCAACGTGGCATCCGTCGTCAGCGTCGGTCGCACCAACGCATGATCGAGAGCTAGCAGGTCATTCGGTCATTCCAGGCAACACGCCTTCATCGACAGTAGTAGCGGCACGACGTCGCCTGGCTTCCCACACGTGTCGCGAAACGTACCCATTTGCGCGTGAGATGACATGACGTCGAGAACGCTAAGCGCACTCGCCATCTCATGCAGGGGTGCTGCAAGTGCCACGGCGCTCGCGGTGAACTTGTCTAGCAAGGCTTGTTCCACAGCCATGCGCTACGATGACGCGAATCGACAACGAGTTGAGCGGTAGTTGACGTTGACGATGTTTGGACCTGGTCGTTGGCATGGTGGAGGTCGAGGTTGAGTTGGTCCAGCGCGAGAGTGCGGTAGCGAAGGGCCTTGGTCGTGGTTTGAATCAATTGAAACGACGCATCTGCCACTTGTCATGACGAGGTTGGAACGGTCGGGCCATCTTACCGTGAACTGGGGTGGCTTGCGGCACTTCGACACACCACCCGAGCTGCAGTTTCTTGCGGACAATGCGGAGCTTGGCGTTGGCGGTGTTGCGCTGATACGTCGCTTGCAGCGCTGAGATGGCGTGTTCTTCATTGCACAGCGCTCGCCAACCATCCAATTCCTCCGAGTACCCTGTCACGCCGGCGTGTAAGTGATGGTGGCATCGCCCGAACATGTCCTGCCAAGGTACCGACCTGGCCGAATAAAGCCATCTTTGTGATGGAGCTGGACCACATCATCCATCAAGGCTTCCTTGAGCTCGTTGGCCAGGGTCACAACTGCATTGGGATGGTGGTGACCGTGCTGCCGACCACCCGCACATACCTTGAGGTTGCTGCAGCGCGTGCCGACACGTTTTCAAGAGAGGTGACGTCATCGAGTTCAAGAGCGGCAGGATGTTCTGGCATTCCACAGCGGTGTCGCTGATCTAGGGCCAACGTCATTTGGGTTGGTGTGGTGTAATCGAGTACGCGTTTGAGATCCTTGGGCGTTCCGGTCGTCCCGCCGATGGACAAGCGCTGCAAACATCGCTCGACATCTCCGCAGTCCTACAACCCGCCGCTCTCATCAAGGTTGTCGAAGGTGGAATCGATCTTTCGGACCTGCAGGAGGCCTCGAAGCTTCTGAAGAACATGCGACGCATTCACGAGGGCTTCAACTGCATCCAGGCGTTCGTTGATGCTGGCAACGTCCAGTAGCGGCGCCGCCAAATGTTGCTACGTCCACCGTCGTGTCAAGAACGATGCATTCAGCTCCACGCTAGCATCGCAGCTCGTTTCAACTCGAACGAATTTGAACCCGACGCAGATCGAGCTGAAGTGTTGACGGCAAAAAACAATTCGAGCCATGTCACCAGGAGAGGTTCGTACACTGAGCAATCTGGCGCCGCCTGCAGTCTTGGTGGCGTCGATGGCGTCCAGGAGGGTGTGTTTTCGCTGGCCATGAATAGACTACGCGAACATCACGATCAGGTAGTTGCAATCGAAGCAATGAGAACGGTCTCGCGATGGCATCGAGATGTCACGATGACATGCCAGGACCACGAACACCGGCCAACGTAACATGCGCACGCCAAGGAGTGTCGGCTTCGCATCAACGACGGAGGTCTCGACTTCCAAAGCAACGGAATGCCGTGCTGCCATACCTTGGTCAGCTCTAGCGACCGCCATACGCTCACGTCAAACCGCATGCGATCCACCTCCTGCTTGGCGTTGCTTTCGACGACAGACGTGGCGGCCATCCGTGCACTCGACATTGCGGGCTTGGACACCACTGAAGAAGAGTCTGAAGCATCCGTGGACGGCGCCACCACCACCCCGGACGCGACGTGTGTGTACGCTAAGAAGTCGCGGATCATGGCGGACGCCCAAGCGTTGTCTGCCGCATTGTTTGGGGGTGGACGTATCGTAACGGCGCACGAGTATGCAGCTTTGGCGTTCTGAATGCGCTGCAGCCACCATGCCGTGTCGCTGCCGTTCGGAAGGGACGGCACCAAGAGCTCGGACGGTTGGAGCCGGCATAGCTCACTGTCCACGTCGTCCACATGCACATGCAGGACGTGAAACTCGCCCGTGGAAATATCTGTGTACGCAATCTGACATGTCGTCGACTCGTGTGGCCGTGACAAGGCCGCGAGGTAGTTGTTTTGCGTCGGCATCAACATCGAGTCCTCCGTCAACGACCCTGGCGTAACGACGCGAACGACTTGTCGCTGAACGAGGCTGTTCATCCCGACGCCGCCGCGCTGCTTGGCGGCGAAGGCCGACTACTTCATCAAGCAAAGGTAGTGAGTCTGTCTCGTTGTTGGGCGAGAGCTTGAATAAAGCAGTGCACACGTCGTCGTCGGGAAAGCAAACGATGGTGGCGGCCCAGGATATCTCTTTTGGAGTTGTTGGAATGTCACGATGACATTCCTCGAAACAACTACCGACAACAAGAACGTACCTCAACTTGGTTGCATATGGCGACCTTTTCGCCGTGGTGTCGTACGAGCTTCTCAACGTACGTGTGCAAGGACGAGAGCGGAAAGCCGCACATAACGTCCAAGGCATCGGGGGATTTGCCCACCTTGGGCTTTGTCTTGCGGGTAAGGGTGAGGTTGAGTAGCTACGGAGCATTGACAAGTGTCATTCGGGTGGAGGTAGAGCGAGGCGACGTGGCAACTTACGTGGGAAGCTCGCCGCGCATCGTCTGCGAAGAGTTCGTAGAAGTCGCCCACTTGAAACAACAGCATGCAGCCTAATCCACAGCGCAGCCATCATGGCGGTCCGACACGGCGGCACGTTGAGTGCCAACAACAGACGTGTACCTGGGTATTCTTGCTTACGCTCCAAATACTGGCGAAGCATTGGTGTCATGCTCTCACGAGGTAATGGAGGTGGGATGGACGTGGAATGCAAACGAAGCGCCGCCGGCCATCGGCGCCATCGCCGCGTCGTTCCCAATAGCATCCCTGTTGGAACTGCAATGTTGGTTGAAAATTGTCCGGATACAATCACAATCGTACGGATAAGCATATTTATGACGAGAACTGCGGCATTCGAAGCGCATGGCCGTCCGTCCGATGGCGGTCGAACTCTATGCTCTCTTGGAGCGATGAGTCCTTCCCTTGGGCCTCACAGCAAGCTTTTGTGTGAGTGGCAGAGCGAGAGGTGGTCTGGCTTGCCGCAATAGAGAGTCTTGTGCCGGTAAAGTGGATGCTGGAGTACAGGATGTGCATACTCGTGGCCTGGAAGCACTGCACACTGAACGTCATGGCATGCCGAGTCGTGTCCAAATGAGCCGTGCGAGGCTGCATGCGAACATACTGTGCAACGATACAATTTGTCGACAACGATCCATTAGATTTGAAAGTTGAGCGGCAAGACCGACTCGTCTTCGCGAGTGAGCCACACCGTGTTGGACTCGGACCCGTCTTCTGCGGCTTGTCGAAAACGGCATGTCTGAATCACCTGACCAAAGAAGGTGTCAGACTTAGCCACCGACGTCAAGAACATACTTTGGAAAACTCGGCTGGTTGCCGCGACAGGATCGGGGCAAGTTGGAGGTGCCGCACACACGACTGCTGCACCTTGAGGAGCGTAAAGAGACCGCCCGCTCCAATGTTCCACCACCGCACCATGGCTTCCCTGGCGCCGTACGATACTACAGCCCTGACATCACAAACAAATTCGTCCACCGTGGATCGTACTCAACATCCCGCCATCTTTGCGAAAGCTCACGGCGCCAATGCTGCTGGTGTGGCCTTCCAGCACGCGCCACTTTGTCGCCTATATCCAACAAGTGCGGAAGACGTCACGAGGGTCCATGCCAGAGGTTTGCCGTACCATACGGAGGTCGTACAGCAGGATCACGCCGTCCATCGTTCCCACAGCCAGGCGCTGCGTGGCTTTGTGGAAATCGACCATCGGGAATCGCTTGACGAGGTCATGGAGGCACTTGGTGCTCTACATTCCATTCGAATGAGACTATTCTCAAGAGCCAGCGCCGCATGTAGGCGGCCATACCATGACAAGACACTTTTTGCGACGGTCTGGCTTGGTCGGGTCCAAACAACTCAACACGGTGTCGACGACTGCCGGCAAATGCCGCACCATTTGTCGAAACTGGAGATTCACCCACGTCATCAAGTACGCCAGGACCCCTGCCCACGTCGTTGTCGTGACGTGATCGAGAGATACCGTCATGATGACATACCCTCGCGGTATGCAATCGACCGGTCGCTCACGTTCATTTCTTGCTGCAGCACCGTCAACACAAACGACGCTTCGCACGTCCCCACTTCGACCAAGAGCCGCATCGACGCCTGCTTGAGGCGCTTCTTCGCCGCATCGTCGTCCAACGTGAGTGGAATGAGCTGCAGGACGAGCTGGCCGACGTCTGTCAAGTGCGGTCGAAACAAGAGCAGGCCTTTCGCGAGCAATTCGGCCGCGACGATCGCCACATGGCTCGGGCCTACTCCATACGTTTTGTCACCACGACTTCCATCCTGGCCGTTCGCCACGCACCCTGGAGACATGCCACGAGGACTTCGCACACTTGGCGAGCGCAAGACGGAGAGATTTCGCCGGGAAAGCACGTTCCCAGGATGCTCAACACTACCAAGTACGACCCCAACCGCGTCACGACGTCTTCCATTGGCCACGTCACCCAGCCTACGATAACGTCATGCCACGGGAACGTCATCAAATGCACATCAACAAGTTTGCAATACCTCCAGGCCGCTTGTCGAGTTGCTGCAACTCGACTTGAAACTTGGTCATGTACGCTGCGGCCTTGGTGCTGCGGAGGTTTTCCGGTAGCCGCTTGATCACACCTACGACCACCACCGACGTGTGATCGTTCGCCGACGACATGACTGTGCGTACCGTGCAAGAGCAGTCGTGACGCCATTTGACTCGCTTCCTGTTGTTGAAACCCAAACTCGGCCAGCGCCTCCAACGATGGCTCCTTGTATTGCGGAACACGCTCAGGCAGGACGACCTAGAAGTAAATACGATGGACAAGCCTTCTTGGTGCTGACTTCGTACAGCAATCTGCGTGATAAGCTGACTCCACAGTACTTGGTCCTCTTGGCTGGTCGTCATCTCCATCACGGACGTGCACATCGTCACCTAGAGGCGACACACATCACGCGCTTCCCTGAACCACGGCGCCACCCTTGTCGTTACCAGAGCGAGGGCCAACTGAGCGGTAAGGTGAGCGGAATGTTGCCACTTGCTTGTATGAAGGCACTTTGGTCGGGGCAGCGGGACGGAAATCGACCCTTGCGGTCCCGAGATTGCAATGCTGTACGTCAAATACGGTTCTCGAACGCCTGGCTCACCAATCTCCATTAGCGTGGGTTGACACACGATAACGTCATCATCGACGTCATGATGACATCTCGACGGACGCGTGTTTCTACAACAAATCGACGTACCGAGCATGTCCCGCACAAGTTGGTCGATGTGGGCGTCGTCATGCCACGTGAGCAGATACGCCAGCAGCGCCGTGACGTGATCGTTAAACGGGGACGATGGGCGCGTGGATGGACCGGCAGGTACGTCGACGTCGCATGGAAAGACATGAACGTTTGGTAAAATGGACGCGGAACCGCGCGGGGGCGACGATAAAGGCCGGAGCAGGTCCCACATGTGCTTGTGGTGCGTGGTCTGGTGGACCATCACGTGGGGCACGATGCGCTCGAGAATACCTGTCGTCAAGCTCCAAATGTACATCATGCGATCAGCGCATTCGACAAAGACGTGATTCGTTTCGAACGCCCATTCGACGTTGACAATGTCGTCGGCATGGCCAACACACTCGAGGAGCACGTCCACCTCGAGCCCTCGATCCCCACTGTCGTGTTCGTGCTGGTGCACAGCGTACAGCGTCATCTACGCGCGAGCAATCGCGTCCCATGAGTCGTACTGCAAGCAGACGTCAGTGGAAGAGATCGTCCGCACAGCACAAGTAGCAAACGGAAGAGCCAACGCACCAACACCACGACGCATGTCACTCGGGCGCCAGGATCAGCGCATCAGCCAGTGCACCGGTGGTTCAAGCTTGCATTTGACTGACCTTTCTATCGGCCCCGACGGACGCCAGGATCATCGTGCCACGTGAACTCGGCGTCACGTAGATCGATGTGATGGACTGCGAATGCCGATGGAACGTGCGCAGGACTGTCCACGACACGTTCGGGATCAGCTGGGAGATCACGACATGGCCCGTTGACGTGCCAGCAAAAATCAAGCACACGCGGCTTTGGACGGGGTGATCGCGAAGGGGCGACGACGGGGAATGCACAGGAATCGACGAAGGCGACGTGGATGAAGGAGCTGTTGTCGACCTAGTTGTCGCAGGGATCGTTGTGGCCGACACGTGGTTTGTGGCGGTGGAATGCGACGGCAAGGACGGTCTTGGCGTGAGCGAATGTTGCTGTAGTTTGTGCAGAAGCGTCGAAATCTTGGTGAGTTTCGCAGCTTGGAAGCCCAGACCAAGGGGGCCTCCCCCACCGCCCGTTGGGCTATCGGCATAGCTTTCGTACACCGCTGCCGAAGGCTTGAACACCCGGGTAACGCTCAAGTGCGCCAGCGCGACGATCCGACAACTTGGCACGCCGTTGGGCAACGAGAGCGTCATCGGCGGTGGCGGGGACTCTGCTGCCGTGGAGGCAGTCCCTCCCAACGCTTGAAGCTTGAGCTTTCCGTTGGCATACCCATGGACCTTCAATACCTCGAAGCTTAGACCTTGTGGCTTGACAACTCTGCGTCCCTTACCAGCATAGGCGCGGAGAACGGAGAATCGCTCGACGTTGCTGCAACGGCATAATTAATTCCTACGTGGCACGGCGGGGATATTCGTGTACCGTGGTCGAGAACTGCATGGGATGTCGTTATATTGCCGTCTTCCTCATCGTTGTCATGCACACAGGGCGATAGAGGCAGCGCGAGGAGAGTCTCAGGCGGCGGCGACGTCCTTGGCCGCCAAATCAGCGAGCACCCGCACGGCCCCACGTACGACACGATTGAGTCATGGTGTTCGGTCGTGGCGGTTCGGACAATTCCTACTCGACACAATTTAACAAGCGGGACCAGCACTGGTGTCTACCAGGCGTTGGTGCGAGCAGCGACGGCCGGGGGCACTGGCACGTGGGAATCACAACGTGCGGAGTCGCAGGCAGGTCGACGCGAGCGAGGGGGTATGCGACGGACTGAGGGATTTCCATGTCGTCGACCTGCTGAAAAACGAACACTTGACCGACTTGGGCAGTGACGTTGTCCCGGACGACGGCCGGGAACGAGTACAACGTGTTGTTGGTTGTCGACAGGAGAATCGTGTGGTTGTCAGTGAAGCCGCCGTCCACAAACTCGACGACGGCATCGCCATGAACGCCCCCAAAGTAGAATGTTGTGCGAGTGGGGGCGTGGTGCCGTGTGTCGTGGCCCGGTTCAAGCCACGTGCGGTGAAACACTGCAAACTTGGATTGCCACACGAGCAGCACGAGCGACGCGTTCGGGCTCAAGCGCACCTGACATGCACGAGTTAGTGCACTGCGGCTTGTAAAGGACGCACGTGGATGGGAAAATACGTCCGCTCGACGAACGTTGTCTGGGGGTTGATTTTTGTATGGATGCACGACATGTCCAACGTGTCTGCCGCCCACGAGATGACCCACGACGAGTGCTCCTGCCACAAGTACGACACCGATGACGACGCGCTGGCGGCACCGCTGCCTGCACCCCCTTCATGCAGTGGAGTTGTCGACGTTGATATCGGCTGCACCCAATTGTAGAGCTTGCATAGCCCTTCCGTGCCCAACACAAGGACCTTCGCATCAATCTACCACAAGCATTGGAACATGAAGGCTGCATGGGACGACAGCACGAATGTACCTGATGGGACTTGTCCTTGCCGTAAGCGCATTCCCCGACCCCGACATCGCGACGGATTTGCTCGAAGCCTGTGCCGAGGCATGCAAGCGTCTCACACGTCCAGGTGTCCACCACGACCATGCGACCTGCGTGTGTACGGAAGCATGAAACAACGAGAGAACGTAGAGATATCTGTACCTTGCTCACCGTAAGCGAGGGCATACCGCTGATTGCTGAACACTTGGAGGCCCAACAACGGTGTGAGTTCCGACACGACGTGGGGTTTCCAATCCATGCACCGACCGTCGCGAAGCAACCAGATCCCCACAGATCCCTGCACGTCGACACTCACGCACACAAACTCTCCCCATTCGTTCACAGCCATCGCCAACCCAACTATACGCGCGGTGTGGCGCAACATGAGGCAGTCCAGCTCCCACGTCGACGATGTGGTTGACCGAAACAGCAGCAATGTGCCCTGCTCCGTCCCGCACACCATCACGATGGATACAGTGTCATGAGGCGCGGCAATCGCAGATGTCGTCACCTTCAGACCCAGCGCCTTGATGGAGCTGTCGCTCCACACAACTACGGGAAGGTGCATCGCTGTCGTTCGGATCTTCTTGTATGATACAGTTCCTGCTATAAAAAATACAAATTTTTAGCAAAAAATAAAACATTTTGGCCAATTAAGGCAGGGACGTCTTGGGCAACAACACAAGGGGAGTTGTGCGCACTCCTGCGCACAGAGATGCATGCATCCTCGTGCGGCAAGGAGTGCAGTGATATGCCGAAGCGGCGAACATTTCGCCCTCTGCTGCATGAACCAGTCACGGGACGGCTCCAGCTTAGTTCGCGGCGTCACGTGCGCCGATACATGACATCGACGTTGTCGTCGCGCCAAACAACCAACGGCGCACTAGATCGCAAGGAACCTCCCATAGATTGAGTCACCGACGCATTTCGTACTTCACTACAATCGTAGAAGTTCCCATCTCCGCTGTGGGTGCTTCTCACGGGGGAAAGCAACATTCGACAAGCACGCATCGCACTGCAACCGGGAATCTCCTGCATGGACGTGTGTTTGTTGTCTCTCCAACGTGTGAGCGCGCCAATGACGGCATGTCCCTGGCGGAGCTACACCCATTGGGCCACGCGAAGCGCTGCTCCTTCCGAGTACATGTACATTGTGTTTTGATTGGGACGACGTTGCTACCACGTCGTCACACGGTGCACGACGCAGACTGACTATTGGTTTCCAAATGCCGCTGCGACGCACGCTTAGTTCCCACACGCAAGTCGTGGTAGGAAGCGCCGTACCTGCAAATAATACTGAAGCTGGTACTTCATCCGCACGAGCTCTTGCTCTGGAATCTACATAGGCCCAGCGCCGTCATTGCAAAACAATTGCCACGACATGTGCACCTTGTCCAACGTGACCGGCTGTGTGTTTGAGGCCGTGACCGATTTGTTTGGCGAACCGTCATCTTCCTCGTCATCGTGGGATGCGGCCTGGCCGTCGGACGACGGCGGTGAGTCGGGCGTCGCGCCGGGGTCCAAGTGAGCCCACAGCATCAGCTGTTTTTCAAATTCTCTGCGAAAACCCCGTAAGAAGACTTTCTCAATGGAGATGACGACGCACGAAGCATTTTGGTTGCCTTGTTGCAGCGCTGCCTGACGCTGTTTGGACGGTCCTTTTGCCAGAGAAGGGAATGTTTCCCCATCAGTGACGGCCGACGACGGCACGCGCTGGAACAAGGGATATGCGCCCTGGGGCACAAACACCACCTACGGATCGGACGCGTCGGCGACCAGCACCACAACTGGGGAAACTCTACGCGAAGATCTTCAATGTAGTCCGTCTCGAGAGTGTAGACATTGATGGCGACTTGGTCGTTGCGATGGAGCTCCATGTGGAAGAGATGGATGCCGCATTGCTTGCAGAACACGTGCTGCGTCGCGTATGTCGCCGAAGCTTGGTGCGAGTAGACCGCGACGTCGGTGGCCGAGTGGTTGCTCGTCATCTGGAGGTGTGTCATGGGCGCAAGCTAACGTAAGATAAAAGGGATGAGCGAACTTCCACGGCCATAGGTATTCCTACAAAGACGGGAATACGACCCAACTTGGAAGGAAACGTGTTGCTGTCGTCAAATGCACACAACGACCTTGGCGCGAGGACAATAAACCTGCACCATGCACATCTTAGAGGGGATATGCAGTGCGTAGGTTCATTACGTCAGATTCCCACAGCCGCAACTGCCCTTGTGTCCAACGAGCGTACTCGGGTCTACATACTTCTGCCTTCATGTAGCAAGGACACCTTCCATGAGCGAAGGCCGAGGGGTTCAACGGGTCATATGTAGCTACCTGTAATACTCGTCCAGCGTCATTTCCTTGGGTTTCAAGAACTGATGCGCCTGCGTTTGCATGCCGTCAGAACATCATCCTCCATAAGGATAGGATTCATACAAGATATATGGCGACTCCGACGCCAATTGTCGCCAACGATCCAATCAAACGGTCAACTCCGGGAAGGCGAGTGCTTCCCATGTTGCTTTGTGTTGTGCTGTGGACGAGAGGATGCGTCTGGAGCCGGAACGGTTCGACGGCGCGATGTCTTTGGTTATGAGGTCGCCGCCCGATCGCAATTCCACTGACTGGAATGCATGCGGGATACAGAATTATTCGAAAATAGAGACTGCAAAACCTCTGTAAATGTATATTTGAACATCACTCCACTGCTTTGGCACAACATTCTCACGGGGAAAATTTTGAAATCTTGTGGAGGCCACGCCAGCGGCACATGGGTTGCCGTGCGGTGCAGACCACCCACCCATCCGCGTTGGTGCTAGTTCCAAGAAGGGTCTCGCGCGGCAACTCGGCGGTAAACGCTCTGCTGCAGCAGTGTAAATAGCCACCAACGAGTAGGATTGCTGGACCACAAGAAGGAGGTGCACAGGATGCCATGCGAATTGACGCGACATTCCAACGAATCACGACGGACATGTTGACGACATGTAGATGTTCACTGCACCAAAATGGCAGGAGCAGCGACCGCCGCTGCTCTTGGTGTTGTATTTCTCGTGAGGAGATGTGGCTCCAGCAGTTCGTCGTCGAGATCATCATGGACACCAACACCATCAACCAACCTGATGCAATGCTACGCTGACGTGTCGACGCTGGCATTGCCTTCATCTTGTGCGCTGTGGTCACAGTTTGCTGCATCACCGTGGGCTCATTCATGGCAAGTTTTCCAGCAATGTGATAGTGGCGCTGATAGAGTCCGTTTCAGCGCGATCGAGGAGGCAAGGTCGCATGAGGGATGTGTGACCATATCGCCATATCATGCGCGAAGCCCCGGCAGTGCAGCCGTGGCTCGACAATAGCCCCCGTCATGGTCTAGCACGACCGGCTTGTCAAATGTTTCTCCGTTCGGGTCGTGTGTTCGACTGCTCCAATGATACGTGCTGGGTCGAAACCACTCCTGTATTGCGCGAAAGGCATCTGCTAGGCCTTGTCTTACCATCGCTTCACTGAAATTTCCCTGCGCCACATGAAAAGGAGCTCGTTCTCTGTTGCTCCGTTCGCTCGATTCATCTTCCGTGGGCTTGAAATCGCCGGCGCCTGCCGTGGCCACGCCGACCCAAACACGACTGTCGACTGCCGAGTCATATCATGTTCGGAAGGGTCTACCCGATGGCTGGAAGACGCACCTGCTGCTCACTCGGCTTTGTGTTAATGTAGAGCGACGGCGTGGCATGCGTGTCGTCGATGTGCTCTACTGGGTTCCAGTTGCGCTCCGTCGCTGTGGAGGAAGGTATTGTCGAGAGACATGTTGCTTGCAATCAAGCGCAAGGCTGGACGGCCCTGCTGTCCCCGCTTGCGAGGTCATCTAAAACGTGTGGCTGTACACTCATGGGAAGGCGATGGTGACCCTAGCTAGGTGCCTTGCCGATCGCATCATGGAAAAAAAAGCCGCCCGAGCATGCATGGGACGACTTTTTCCGGCAACGCCGCCAGCGATTGACTCGGCGAAACATTCTGATATTGCGACCAGAATAGCCAGCGCAGGTCCCCTCCAAACGGGTTCCAGCTGGATGCCTATCCCGCATGAACACTCTTGTCGCAATCGGAAGTGACTGGGAGAGTCCAACCACACCACATGGAAACCTCCCTTTTCTCATGGAATTGGCATTCGTTCGTGTTCGACCAGTCTCCATCGGAACCAGATAAGGTTTTGTGCTCTGTTTCTTCCTCAGGCTGCGAGAGGGTGCTGTCGCCGCCGCTCCACGTCGTCGTGCCGGCGTGGTAAAATCAGGATTGCAGACTTCTCGACCTGTCGTTGGAGTAGCTTGTCGGTCAAGAAGACGACATTTAATCTAGACATGGAGCAGCCAGCGCCGAAGTTGCCGCTCGCGGAAACCTAACCTTCCTCCCGTGAACGGGCTCGTGTGCGCATCCGCCGCCGAGACCCGTGGACACGTCGATGCAATCGGGCGGTGCTACCCCCATTGGGCGCTGGGCAAAAATCGGCCTAGAGAGGTCCGGATATTCTATCCGAATTGCGTTTTACCAACAACAAGGACGTCTAAATGTAGTCGACAACTCGTCATTACCAGATAAAACGTCGAGTCAGATCGACCTGGGAACTAAAACATCAACGTGCAGCGCCACTTCCACCAGCATACGACATTCGGACACGACGGCTACCACTGGGGGCTTGTCAGCGCATTGCACTGTCGCTGGCGTCGGGGGTGCCATGGAGGCAACGAGCGCGCGGCTGAAGCTAGCTCCCAGGTAGCCCCTAGAACACTGCAGATATTCTAGAGCCTATCCAATTAAAAAATGACCTAACCTATTGGCGTGGGAATCACCGCCGTCTATCTGGACGAGCTTCCGACGTCCGACTTGGTTCGCTTCAGCCGGTGGGTTTGCCGAGATCGACCGATGGAGCTGTCGTCGCCGTCGCCTAGCTTTGCCAGGCGGGCGTACACTTGATCGTAGCTCTTGCACCACCAAGTGCCTGTGCTGTACTTGACAGACCCGACAAAGTTCATACGGGAGAGCTTTGCGCCGGGCTTGACGTCTTGGATCATCGCGTGCATGTGTACATGATCGATCGAGTTGAAGGGCGGGCGGTGGAACGACAGGTGCATCTGCGAGTTGAACACGTGGAACCCGAGCTGGGACAGAATGAAGCCCGCGACTTCCTTCATGCGAACAAGAAGGGACAAGTCGTGCTTGGAGAGGTAGTTGATGTTGCGTACGTGGTGCTTGGGCACAATCAGGATATGGCTTTCGTTCGCGGGGTGGAGCGGACGGAAGACCGAGATGTGTTCTTCTTCGTAGATCACTTCGTTCGAGCACGTTGCAACGATGTGGCAAAACTTGCAGCACTGCACGACGTTGGTACAACCGCCGCGCTTCTTGTACGCGACGCCCTTGCGGACGTAGTCGCCACCAAGCTCCTTCGCGTCGACGACAATCACACGGGATTTGTTGGTGTGGACCTCGGCGTCGTCGTAGTAGCTTGCGTTGTCGTCTTCCATCACAAACGGTATCGAGTCGCGGGGAAATTGGGACGAGTGGGGTGGCATGCTCATGGAGGTGAAATTTCGGGACTGACAAGGCGGAAGTAGAAAGGAGGCTCGGGTGGTTCGTCACGTGAGAAGTGGTCCTTTCGTGGTGTGGGTGCCTGCGCTCTCTCGCTCGCTTGCGATGCACCTCTGTTGGAGATGCGTGACCTCCCCAGCTGGATTGGGAATGGAGTGTTGGGGCACAACGCACGGTGTGGACTCTATTGTGATTGGCTGAAAAGAACACAATTTCACAGTGAGACGAGGGTCGCCATGGCCGTTGTCCGTGTTTATGGCCAATCCCCTTGCAGGAACGCTGCCTCCGCCAACCAAGATGCTTCCTTTGATACCCGCCCACGACGGTTTACCCACCCCACCCCATGCTTGTTTACCCGCCCGTGAGTTTCTTTCGGGTGACGACGTCGCCTGGCTCAAGTCGTACCACCACGACTGGCTCTGAGCCAGGGCCAAGCCAGGCGACATGCCCTGCACACGCAACCTGCACATGGTGCAGTCGAAGCCGCGATCGTCGCCACCTGTTGGCGTCGTGTGTGCTAGGACATGGCGCGCCTTCACCCCATGACTTCACAAGCGGCCAAAGCAAATGCGATGCGAGACAACTTGGCACCGCGTTCGAGTATGTGGAATTGCCGTTGGACGGCACAGACGCCATTCTCGCCCACGACGTCCTCGTGTTCGCGACCCTCCGTGCGTGGGTAAAGAGTCAAGGGTTCGAGCCAATTGGTGCAACTCGAACATGAGAAATGTACACAGTACCAGGTGATGATATGGATGAAAAACTGGAAGTGTATACGTGGAATCGGGCCGCGAGATGGGAAACCAAACGGGAGCGTGGCGCTCACTGCCGGCGCACGAAGCGGTCGCCCGAATGGTCGGTGGATCCCGACTGGGACAGACTAAAGGCAATGCACCCACACAACTATGATCTGTCCTGGTGGGCATTGCCCCGACCAGTCGGGCCCTTGTTTTCCCGTGGTGGCGACTTGGGCCGCTGTGTGCTGCCGCCTTTCTATCTCTCCATGATATATCACACGCACACGTCCATGTGCAGTTCGTTTGAATGGGCGGCGGCGGCGCTGGGTGTTGAAGGTTCACGATCCCATGGAAGGGGCATGTCGACGTCGCCGCATGCGTATGGTGCACGGGTGTCCTCTCCCTTCATCTGCGTGTGGGAGTGTAGAGCCACCGCGTACACATTCGAATACGTGGGATGGGTCTCGGCGGCCGCGAGCGACAGTTGCAACGCAATGCCGCGCACATTGAACCTGTGGCGCGTGGATCGGTGTGTTCAGTTGAAGCAACCTCCGCTGTGCCCCACACTCGACGATACCCTATACAGTAAGTACGCCCCTGCCATGTCGTCGAAGACGCAGTGTCGTCCGTCCATCGGCCGTCGCGGTCTCGGCGAACTTACACTTGTGTGCAACGTCCACTCGAGAACGTTGTGGTGAGACGACGACTGGTGTCCAGACGAGCCTAGCGACCAAATGACGGCTGCATGCGGCACCGCCCCATGGCGACCTTCTGGCAGGCTAACGTGGACACAGGCTGCTGCGCTGACGTCCACGTGTGGGGATCGCAGCCACCGTGCGACATGGCCATTGTCGAAGAGTACTAGTATACCTTTTGTCAAGGGTGTGAACGATAAAATGGACGCAATAATTTGATTGGTCCAACATGCCCGGGATATCCGGATGCGTTCGACCTATCCGGCCTGCAACAACCCCGAGGAAACGATGCTATACAGTTTTCAAGTATAAATACGGACCGCTCGTGTCCACAATGACGAGCGCGGCGTTTTCATTGGTATCGGTTACACTCGACGCGTCAGTTACGCGGTCTACTCGAAACGACGCAGAGTCGCGAGCGGGGATGCGCCGGCTCGTGACGGGATGCCGAGGCCTTGGCTTTTGGCTATGCATGATATGGACGGCGATCGCCGACGTTCTAGTCGTGGACGTCACCGACATCGCGACGGTGTCCACTCACGCCAGCCCCATTCTCATCGTGGCATTCAAATCCGTACGTACGGCCTATCGCCTGTCGAGGGACGTTGGTGCCCATTCTTATTCAATCGCCCTTGCTTTGCCATGTAGTCAGATTCATCTTCCCTCGCGAGCGTCGACGCGTTTGCAAGCACTGCAGCCACGCTCTCTTCAGCTTATCCCGATCTCGCGTTTGGGAAGTGGGACCTGGCACTGTATCCGCCGCCTCGTTTAAGCAATTTCGTCGTCCGGGGCTACCCTGCATACCTCTTACTGGACGGTACCTCGCCCCACGTCCCTCGCAAGTACATCGGTCCGCCTGTTGCGAAAGCCATCGAGAGCTGGCTCACCAACTCGTCGCCGGTACTGGAATTCGAGTCCACTGACGACTGGAATGCATTCGTTGCGAGAATGGATGGTCAAGTCGCCCTGGCTATTGTTCCCGACCTTCATAGCCCCGACAGATTGGTGGTCGAGGCGCTTGCAACCATGGACGGCGTTGGGGTGGTCGCACTTCGCCCGTACGACTGGCGTGTAGACGACAAGGTTGGCCAAGTGGGGCCACAGCTCTGGGTGTACGATCCATGGATGAACAAGAAAAGCTTGTACGCCGGGGCGTGGACTGCCACATCCCTCGCTTCCTTCGTCGTGGAGCATCAGCGTCAATGGCTCAGTTTGTACGACCCGACCGTTTCGTTGGACCCCGCCGTGTCTGCGTATGGATTGCTCTTCTCCAGTGGTGCATCGACACCCACACGGACCGATCTCCTCATAACTGCAGCTGAACAGGTACAATGACGCCCGTGTCGACCTCAATGGGACCTAACCTGTTGCGCAGATTATGACCGACCACCGTGTGCGGACCACCTACGACGTCCGGTTCCTTGTGGTCCCCCAGTCATCGTCCTCCCAGCTCGCTACGTTTTTCGACATCACGACGTTTCCAACCATCGTGTGGTTTAAAGACCCAGCAATGTACTGCGCATTTCCATCTAAAGGAGCTGCCCTGGAGGAGCTCGTTCAGCGCCAAGCCACCTCGGAGCTTGCCGACGACTTGATCTCGTTTTTGCAAGCGTCCCATCCACCGTTCGTCCGATCTGATACGACTCTGACCAAGTCCTCCGACGATGTTGCGACCTTGATCGACATCACGACATTGGGCCATCTTGACCAGTTCATCGCCTCAACTGCAACGAATACACCAGTTGCGCTACTCGCGTTGTACTCGATCCGGTGTCCGTCCTGCAGTGCCCTCCTTCCACGGTACATGTGCAGCCTTCCTTGGCATTCCCATGCGCTGACACACCGTGTTGATCGCAGGCTGCTTCAACTTAGCGAAGACACAGCTGTGCGAATAGCTACAGTGAATGCGGACTCCTTCGAATACCGCCACCTCGTGGACGTTGTGGGCGGCACCGAGTTCAGCTTGCCTGCAGTCTATCTTTGTCGGCGAGGGAACGTCGTGCGTCGAGTCGGGACAGATCTCACACCCCCCACCTTGAACGAGCTCATGACAAGTGTCACAAGCACTGGTGGCCCGGGGGAGTCGACTGTCTCGACCGGCGACAAATTCTTGCTGAACCCCCCCCATGTAGGAGAGTAGCCCGCCCATATTTACGACGAATATTCAAGCTATTTATATCACGCGTGGTAATCCTCTCGACAATGGCGCAGCATGGCGCGACGGTCGTGTTCGCGTCGCGAGATCTCGTTCGGACCATCTTGTGCTACCAAGACGGAATCTTCGACGATTTGCGGCCGTACTTTCCCCCGACAGTGGCCCACGCGAAGCTCGTCGACGGTTGCTACTACCCTCGCAATGCGACGGTGGCTGTCCTCCACTTGGCCATTGCCAGGAACGACCGACACGTCGTTGAGCGCCTGCTACCATGTCGTCCTACGATGTTCACAGCCCAAGCGCTCGACCTGGCGGCGTCGTTTGGGCATCTCGAACTCGTACGAGTCCTTCACAGGGCGAGTCCGGGCGGCGCCACGACGTCGGCCATGGACAGCGCCGCGCAAAATGGCCACTTGCACGTCGTCGAGTTCTTGCATGCGCACCGTCAGGAAGGGTGCACCACGTATGCGATGAACTCTGCGATTCGGGAAAACCACGTTGACGTCGTGCGCTTCCTCGCGAGCCACCGCACTGAAGGGTGCAGCGACGCGGCCATCGGTCATGCCGCTGCGACGGGGCAATTGACGATTCTTCGTCTTTTGCACGAGAGCAAAGTCACGGCAAGCACCTTTTCGAGTCAAACCATGGACGTCGCTGCGGCAGCCGGGCACTTAAACGTGGTAAAGTTTTGCCACGAAGAGCGTACCGAGGGGTGTTCGGCCGACGCGATGGACGATGCCTGTCGCCGTGGGTTTCTCGACGTGGTGCGATACTTGCACAAAGTTGGAAAACCCTGCACGACGAACGCCATGGATGATGCGGCGGCGAATGGCCATTTGTTGATTGTACAGTTCCTCCACGAACACCGCCGCGAGGGCTGCACGTCAGACGCCATGGACCAGGCGGCGCGGAATGGACATTTGAACGTCGTGCAATTTCTCCACCGCCATCGAAAAGAACGGTGCACCGCTGATGCCATGAACGACGCCGCGTCCTTTGGCCATTCCCATGTCGTGGCATTTCTCAAGAAGCACGTGGCACCCATCTGTGACTTCCATCGGGCGGCGATCCTGGCTCGTCGCGGAGGACACGTAGAGATAGCGCGAGAACTTGAGGAGCACCTACGAACAAGTCCACCACAGCTCATGACTCCACGATAAAAGAGGTCAGCTGTTCCAATCAAACAGGCCTTTGCTTGCGATGACCTCATGCATGCGCTGGCAGATGATCCGCTTGGCTGGCGAACGTGGCGTAGGCCAACTGCATCGAAGCTTACAACTAGAGTATGTGCTTCCCTGGGCGAACGCTGCTTGGAACTGGCAGCTCGCGATAATGTTCACCTTGCTCATGCATACGGTGCCCATATCACGCATGAGAGAGTTTTAGCTCATGAAAGTGTCAGGCACCTGACCACAAAATGTCAACCCAGCACTGTAGAGATAATTTGTGCCGTAGAAACCTAGCACCAAGACGAGGGGAGCTGCGGAGCAACTTCAGAGCAGTTCGGAACCAGCGCTACTCCAGTGCCACCATGAGGACGGTATATGCTGTCGTAGGTATCCCGCTTGCTGAGGTACTACACGCTGCCCTCGTCAACGTCAGCGTTGTTGGAGTTCCTGGCGTGTTCACAGCTCCTGCTGGACGCATCTGTGGTGGCCGATCGTTTTCCCTGCCCTTGGGCACCTGCCCTGGCCCTCAACTTCGACTTGAGAATGGCTCGTGTTGCCAGCCGCTGCCGAATCGACTCCCCAAGATCGTCCTCGGGTGTATCGCCTTGTTATCGTCCGACGGCAGTTGCCTACTCCCAACTTTAGCTCCGTCGTCAAGCCAAGTCCTAGAAATCTCGACACCCCCAGTCGCTTCAACAATGCCAAGGCAAACTGACACCTTTTCACCATTTTCGACTCCACCCTTTGGCGATTCTACAATCTCTGCGCCAATGCCACGCCCCACAGAAGGAAAGTCTTCGAATCGTTCCCTCTGGATTGGCCTTGGCATCACACTGTTGATAGCTGGCGGGGCCATCCTGGCTGTGGCGTGGCACTATCGACGCAACGATCGCCACAGCAGTCAGCCTCGCATGATGAGCTCTGCACGGTCGTGGGTTTCATGCCGAACCCCTACGACAGGAGCTCCCGCATTTCGTGTGGCTTGGATTCGCTCCCACGAGCCATCGTCGGGCATGAAGTCTCCCACAATTTGGTTTCAACACTGGAAGAAGGCTCGTGAATCTTTGAAGGAAGGTGAACTCGACTGGCGGGACAAGCCACTTCAACGGACACCAACTGTCGTGCACTGCCAGCCCCACCCCCTCCTTCACCCTGCCTTCCAGATGCCTATTGTAGCTTCCCACCATACCTAAATGGTCATCCTTCATGCGATGGCCTTTTGACGCCACGCATAATCACGACCAATCGCTAGTGCCTTAAGAACCGACAGAATGGACTTGTCACTCACTCGCTTAGCACGCCATACGCAAGCGCAATTATTGGAGTATCGGACGATGTTTGGCTAGCCCCTCGAAGTCCACATGATAGACAATCACCAATCAACAGATCTCGATCGAAAAAGGCCGGTGTGGTCGATTGAAATGAGTCGATTTGACGGGATTTGGAGTTGCAACGCATGCCAGGGCCAGATATGAGATGGGGTATCACTCGTAAGCTTTGAGAGCGCCCTCGACGTCGTCACGTACAACAACAACTTGATCAAGCGGGTGCAAATCACTGCGTAGTCGATAATGCACGGCAGTATTTATATTCTACCCAACGATGCAGGGCTCATCATGGCGTTTGGTGACTCTGCTGAGCAGTCCCCGGTATCGGCGGGTACTCGGAGGAGAAGCTATTATGGACGAGCCATTGCAGGACTTGTGGGGGTTGCTGGACGAGGTGGGTCGACTGGATTGATGCTGGCGTCATGCTTGCACAGACACCGGTCGACTGATACGATGTGGAGGAGGCCGCTTTCATCCGATCTGGTCAAGTGATAGAATGTTCTCAAATGTCAGCTCTGCCACAGCTGCATTGGCAATCTCTCGTTAGTTCATATCCATGTCAGGTCTGACATGGATATGAACTAGGCGATGTGACCACTGGCTGGCTTTGGAAAACCGCAACATTTGTGTCCTAGGCAAAACTGCAACATCTGTGTCTTTGGCCATGCATGCATTCGATGAGATACAATATCGTGGCCTAAGGTGGAGCGTTCCCAAGGGACTGGACGCGGCAATCTTCTCCGCGTATTCTATGAGATGAGGTTGAATGCATGGTTGTCCGTGCTGCCAGGTCATTCTCAATTGCTCTACCAGTGTGACTACGGCCAAGTTATGCCACATATCTGGGAGGCGGCGCCGTTACCTTGCTGTGTTCTCGCTGAGCCTCGTTGCCTTCGTGTCCCGCTCCACGCCAGTCGAACTGCTGACGCTGAGTTCTTTGGGGAGAGCGAAATGGCATACTGAAACGACGACGGCCTTGGCGCTCTCCAGAGCCGTACCACACTGCTCTTCCTCGCGCTCCAAGACTTGCGGCGTGACGACTCCACATCAATATCGTTCATCGTGAGCTCGAGACGATGTTTTAGAGAATTCTTTGTTCCGCACCCCGCTCCTTCGCCGTTCCGTCAAGGCACCACTCGCTTGGTACGACTCACGATGCAAACTGAAGTACAGTCAGTTGCCCGGCAGTCCTCTCTCACCCTCTCGTCGTCATCGCACTATTGCCGTGCCGGTAACCTGGCATCTACTAGCTAACCACTACGAACTACCCTGTTTCCAGGCACCCCTTTGCACCGGACAACCAACTATTCGCAAGGATAGGTCGAATCTGGGCGCCCACAACATAGTTATGGGGACTTGCCATAGTCATGTCGATCTTCGGCCTAGTTGACGAGAACGGCCAGCTCAGACGTGAGTTTTGCCTATCAAAAGCACAAAGTAATGTTTGCGATTGGACAAATCATTGGCGCCATCGACAAGGATGGAACGCCCGCGACAGATTCCCCCACATTTTGATCCGGTGGGTATGACTTGTTCTAGTCGTTAGCATGGATGGCGTATTGGCTCGCCAGAGTCGCCGTTGAGAACACTCCGTGATCCGTGACCAGATCGGATGGAAGCGGCCTCCAACGTCGCATCAGACGACAGGCGTCTGTGCATGGAAGACGACCGGCGTCTGTGCA
>NW_008580181.1:166621-167739 GCF_000520115.1 Aphanomyces invadans | reverse complement strand
GCAAGAGATTGACAATTCACGAGAAGAACTCGATTAGAGAGTATTATAAGGCTCATATGCCTATCAAGGCCACATAAGTCCAGCGCTGGGCGACTCAGCAATTTGGCCAATCCGTCCACGTCTCGACCATTCGTCGAATCCTGAAGGATGAGCAAACCATCGAGTCCTACAACATAAAAGAGGAGCGAGCGAAATGTTGGTTTAACTTTCAGCGACCAAAATGCCCCGAACACGACTGCGAAGTCGCAAACTGCGTGCGAACAGCCAAATCCAAGAACGCTTGCGTGACTGGCGAACTGATCCGCCCAGTGCGGGCAGCGCATCGCGACAAAACTGAACCTATGTGGACGCGTTAGTTGCTCAAATGGGTAGTTATACCGACTTCAAATTAGCCACAATTTGAAAATGTACCGTCTTCACGGAGAAACCGCGTCTGCAAGTCCCACAACCGTCGCAAACGGCCGCGCCACGATCCAATATATCAGCCGACGTTTCAACTCTTCCGACATCTACAATATGGATGAAACCGGAGTTTTTTACAAGTCACAACCACGTACCACAATCGCCAATCTACCGAGGTCGGGCCAAAAGCAAGACAAGAACCGGATTTCAGTTGCCCTTGTCACGAACGGTGACGGGACAGACAAATTGCAGCCGATGTTCATTGGGAAAGCCAAGAAGCCGCGTTGTTTCGGAGGCTTGACTAGCCGAGAATTGGGGTTGCTGTACCACTTCAATTGCAAGGCCTGGATGACCATGGCCTTGTTTTCAGAGTGGCTAGGTAACTTCAACTCACGGATGGCAAGTGAGGAAAGGGTTGTCCTTCTCATCCCAGACAACGCATCATCTCATAACCCACTGGACGTCAACCTTACCAACGTCCGCATCTTGATGCCCCCGCCGAACACGACTGCGTTCTTGCAGCCGACATAATTGCGTCATTCAAGCGCCACTACAAACGACATCAATTGGATCATGTCATTGAAGTCATTGAAGGCAATACCAGTGTTGTCACAGCGACAAGAAGAACTTGTACGCAGTCCACGTTCTGACGGTCATGAATTGGTCGGTGGCTGCTTGGGGCTGCGTCACGACAACAACCATTCGCAATTGCTTGG
>NW_008580181.1:158286-160580 GCF_000520115.1 Aphanomyces invadans | reverse complement strand
GGATGGGCTTCTCCCTCCGACCACTTCTCTTTTTACTTTAAACTCCGATCTCCTCGTATCCGTGCTTCTCTTCGCTACCTTCCCCTCAGACTGGTTATGAGCACTCCAGCGCCGAACTCTGTTGCTTCCCGTCCGATCCTGCTCATCACGAACCACATACGTGGTATCGACAACTTTGAGAAGAACACGATCGTCGTCCAATGGCGAAGGACTTACGGCCCAGGTGACGAGTTGCGCCGACGTCGAAGCCACGTGGTCCATGAAAGGACTCCATCGGTGTGTTCGAGTCCTTGGCGGAGACGTCAAGAATCTTCGCGCGCACCAACAGGTGGTAGCCTCTCGTCCTTCGAACGCGTCTCCTTTGCCTCCTCCGACACTCGAAGCACTTCCTATTGTATTGTCCTCGCCTGTAGCGGAGTACCTGGCGGATCATCGCTCTACTGTACTTGCCGCGGCTAGAGCAGCAAAAGGACGCTGGACCAAATGGTCCGCACCGAGCTCGCCGCCGTCGAGCGCTCGTGTGCTTTGATTTACGCCTCGCTCTCAGACTCTGTACTTTGATATGCGGCTGCGGCGAACCCAAAAAAGTGTGCGCATTGCATTATGTCCTGGCTTCACAGCAAGTTCTGCAGCGAGGAGCAATAGCACGCGTCGGCTGTGACTGTCTACACCATTTTCTCACCTTCAAGTTCGGGAGATACTTCTTACTTGAGGTGAACCTTGGCATGCTTGACAAGCTTCGAAACAGTGTCGAAAAGCTGGACGGTGGTAGAACCCTTAGCGACTCCCACCTCTCATCTGCCTTACTGGCGGCTCTACCTCCCTGCGACACGCCGGACCTACACTTGTGGCGCGGAGCTCGTCCGAGCATTCCGTACGCCGAGTTGCGAACCCTTTTGGCGCAACATTGGCACGATCTAACGCTTCGGCAACCCAGCCTTCCTTGGGGCTCGGCCGTCCATGGGCTCTCACGGGTCCGCTACAGCGCCTGACTCGACTCGACCGTGGGCTCTTCACCATGATGGGTCGAACCAACCTCCGCCGAACAAAAGCGGGTACGTCTTCCGGATCGAAACGAGGTTTACTCGGCTTCTCCAAGCATGGTGTCCGTAGCCAACCTCGCAATTATCTCCCGTACTACCGCAGTCCATCGCGTGGCCGCGGGTACGACGAGTGTCGTGACTGGTCATACCGCAACTATCGTGGTTCTCGACGGAACAGTCGTTGCAGTCGTAGTCGCAGTACCTCGCAGGGCTCGACTCGCACTCTAGTGTCCAAAATTGACCGTGAATATGATCAGACCGGTTACTCGTGTCATCAGACATATGCATCGGCGTCGACGCCTCGGTTGCACCCCTCACCGTCGACTTCTCAGTCTAGACGTAGTGATTCTTCACCATCGACCTCTCAGTCTAGTCGCAGTGTTTCTCCACGGTCGACTTCTCAGACTCGACCAGTATTCCTCATGTGCCATTGTCGCCTCCATGTACACCATCCATGTCGGAGTTATCTCCTCGGCTTCGCGACGCTGAACCTCAGAACCACATTTCGTTCTCGGGACTCAATGAGTCGACCGATCGAATACCTCTACGTATCGTCTTGTCTACACTGCTGAAAGATTATACCGACCTTTCTAACTCGCTTGACAGGTACACGTACATGTTCCTATCAATCACCACTTGGGGCTGGGCACTTCGCGTGTTCCCAACCAGCCTGGTGATCCATCCATATCTCGAGTCTCGTCACTGGACGATAGACTGCAGTGCTTCCAAGTACTCTACTTCTCCACGTGAATGATTTGTCACGTATATTAAACCATCTGAACCGTCGCTGGTGCCGCCGATGGCCACCAACTTCGCGTTTTCGGATGCAGCACGGTTCGACTAGAAGTCGTCAACGTCAATGGTCAGCGAAGTACGTCGACTTCTGTCGAGACACTCGAACACGATACCACGCTGACGTCTTCGAACTGTGCCATCACCATTACCCTCGAGTGAGATCGAGGAAATCGGGAGTTCAAATGGACAACGCCAGCGAATGTCAAACTTGGGAGGCGTATTCAACGCGAAAATGGTACTTTATTGACATGAATACCTACACGCCCAAACAGAACCATGTGGCTGAACGTCGCATGGACATCATCGTAACCCTTGCCCGGTCGATGCTATTGCATGGTAACAAACCACAATTACTGTAACACTGCTCGGCGCTGGAGGAAGCGGGGGGTAGGAACGAACTGCTTGATATATGTATGTGACATACAATAATGCAATGATGTCAATTCTTTTTGTAAT
>NW_008580181.1:145551-146270 GCF_000520115.1 Aphanomyces invadans | reverse complement strand
CCTGATTCTTGTCGACGCGTGACATCTACGCGATTCGATTCGCTAATCGCTACATTCTCCCCTGGATGTCGCGCTGTCGCTGAGATTTTTGGCGGTGGAGATCTTGTAGGAGTTGCTTGAAGTGGATTACATGTTTGATGTTTTTGGCGAGTTCGGATGCTGCTTCGCTTTCCGGTAGTCCATGCCATTTGACTAAGAACTCGAATTGACAGTTGAGCGTTCTTTTCTTCAGGAGTTTCTCGACAATGTAAAGTTCGTCGTCGGTAGCGTCATCGAGGATGACGGGTGTTGCTTTGGGAATCGGTCGTGATGCATACTTGGGATCATTGTGCTTGTAATGCTTGAGTCGGTCTACGTTGAATACGTATGCAAACGCGACATGGACTTGGGAAGTTTGAGTCGCATTGCGTTATCTTTGATGACTTCAACAATTCGAAATAGGCCAATGAATCGTGGCACTAGTTTAGGTCGTTCGGCTTCGTTGAGTTGTTGAGCATGCTTGAGCGGTAAATTCCTAGTTGCAAGTAATACTTGGTCGTCCAACTTGAAAGATACACTTGATCGTTTGCGGTCATAATATTCATTTTATCTTGCTTGAGCCTTGAGTAAGATGTCTTGAGCCATCTTCAGGATTTCCTTACGTTTTTCCGAGAAGTTCTGAGCAAAGTCGTTTTTCGGCAAGATGCTGTCTGTGACAGGATTTCGAAGAGTTCTGCCGG
>NW_008580181.1:129502-133256 GCF_000520115.1 Aphanomyces invadans | reverse complement strand
GATTGTACGAGTCCTTGGTGGGCATATTCGATGGTTGGTAAATGATCAACCCAATCGTCTCCAAGATATGAGACTTGGCATCGGAGAGCATCTTCTAAGGTGCGGTTCTGTCTTTCGGTTGCTCCATCGGCTTGTGCTCGACCGGCTGTGGTCATGGCTTGGCGTATGTTCATGATTTCCATCAATGATTTCCAAAAGTTACTTGTAAACTGGGGTCTCGATCACTGATAATGACACTTGGCAATCCGTGGTGCCTGACAATGTGATCAAAAAACAACTTGGCAGTTTCGGGAGCGTCGGCCTTCGTGGTTGTAGGAATGTACTTTGCTCGTTTTGATAACTTGTCTACAACTACCAAATTTGCATTGCATGACTTTGACATAGGTAGGCCTGTAATCCAATCGGCTGAAATCGTGTGCCAACATTCTTTCGGGGCTTGAATTGGAATCTTTTTGCCATTCTCTCGCAAACTACTCGTATTGTATCGGCTGCATGTTTCACAGGTTGCCACGTATAACTTTATGTCTTCCATCACTGTGTCCCAATAGTACCATTGAGCGACGCTTAGTGCAGTCCGTCGCGTTCCGAGATGAGCTGCGATACTAGTATCATGTGCTTGGTATATGATCTCTGCTCGAAGGCTGTCATCTTTGGGGACACAAAGTTTCCAGACTTAATCTTTTGAATGGAGAAAGTAGAGTCCGTTTTTGATGACGAATTTGTCTTTTCTTGTATGTTGTTTGAACGCTGCATCGTTCTTGTATGCTTTGACGTAGCGGGCTTTTGTTGCTTCATCCATTTCGACAGTGGTGTATGAAGCTTGTTGTGTGTACCACGTACCAATTGCTGTGAGCGACAACAGGGTCGACTTTGTCACGTATCGCTATCCATAGCGATATTACCCGACGATCGAAGTGACGTTTGTGCCCAACGACATGTTGATAACATATCGTTGGGGAATCTGAGGCCTTTTTTCGTTATCACTCTCCTCCCCTAAAAAGGGCGATCCAACGAGTTTCGAGAGTTCACGGGACGGCAAGGTTGAAAGGAGTGGGGACGGTTGAAAATCTTCGATTCAGGCGACATAAAGCTGGCAACGGATACCGCAGGTATGCACAGAAATCGTCGGCGGCATCGTGGCTTCTTCACGAGGAGGGCGAGATAGTGCATCCGCGACCACATTAGTCTTTCCGGGACGATGGTGTAAGACAAAATCGAAGGTACTGAAAAAGTCCAACCAAGGGGTTAACTTGGGCGTAAGCACTGGAGTGTGCATGAACCATTTGCATGCGGAATTGTCCTTGTAAACGTCGAAGTGAGATCCATGTAGGTAATGTCGCCATTTGCCTAAGCTAGCTTGATCGCGTACAATTCCTTTTCATGAGCTGGCCATTTTTCTTCATGCGGGCCAAGGCGCTTTGACATAAATGCGATGGGACGGTCGTCATTGGCATTATCAAGTTGGGATAAGACTGCATCGCAGCAGTAGCCAGAAGCATTTGTGGTAACGATGAATGGCTTATTGTAGTTGGGAAGCTGAAGAACGGGTCCTTGTTGCAATGCTAACTTGATCATCAAAAATGCTCGTCTGTAAACTTCAGTCCAAGTCCATGGAGTGCGCGGGCGAAAAAGGTCACTCACAGGACGAATCATGTCGGAGAAGTTGGGAATAAACTTGCGGTAAAAGCTCGCGAAACCAATGAAACTATTGAGGTCTTTGTTGTTTTGAGGTTCTTTCCATTCCTCGATTGCACGCACTTTAGTTTTGTCGACTTGAAGGCCATCCTTGGAAATCGTGTGGCCAAGGAAGTTAACGGATTCCATGCCGAAGGCACACTTTGAGGGACGGGCACACAGCTGTTCGGCCTTGAGAACGTCACATATTGCCGTGAGGTGGACCACATGCTCTTCCATAGTACGAGAGAATACATATATGCCATCGATATAGACAACTGCAAAGTTGAACTTGTCGAAGAGACGGCACATCAGCCTGGACCAAATTCCTGGCATGCCTGACATGCCCATTGGCGCAACGACCCATTCATACACTTCACGATGAGTGAGAAAGGCTGTGTACTTTCTTGCTTTCGGTCCTACGAGTATCTGGTGATAGCCTGATGCCAGACCAATCTTGGTGAAGATCTTGCTGCCATGCATGCGATCGAATAGGTCTTCAATGTTGGGAAGTGGGATTTTAGGGACCAAAGTTACATAGCGGTAGTCGAAGACCCAGCGAATCGGAGTGTCGGGAGTGGCTGTGCGTAACCATTCACTGCGGGATTTCATCGGACCATTTACATCCCGTTTGGGTACACCAAGGATATTGGATACCCAGTCATTGTTGGAAAACTGAATCCAACCCTTTCGCCCGAGATCATGGATAAACTTGTCCAAGGAAGCTTGCTCGACTTGCGACAGTCGAAACGGCGTGCGATATTGCGGTTTTGCGTCAGAACGCATGGTGAGGTCAAACTCAATTCCTCGCTTCGGTGTCAGGTAAGGCGTTGGGAAACACCTCAGCGTACTTGTCCAAAACTTGCTGAATTAGCGGTGGAATCGTCTTCACTTCACTTGAAACGGTGGTAATCTTGATCATCCATGCAATGTCCACCCTTGGGGCAGGTTTACTTTCCACATTATTTATAGAGAGTATCTTATGATTTCTCCATTCGAAGTTGGGATTGTAACGATGAAACCAAGGTTTCCCAAAACGATATCGAAGGCTTTCTTTCCGAGATCCCACTCAGTAAACGACAGATCTGGAAATGTCGATCCTTCCAATACTAAAGTTCCTGTGGCTTCGTTGACTTGTTTGAGGCCGGATGAATGTCCATCAAATCCTTCAATAAGGGCGTTTCGTTGCTTGACAATAGTGTCGCAAAGTCCGGGGCGACACAGGAGGTTTGAGGCACCACAGTCGATGAGGTCACGGGCCGGTTTGTCATCGATAAGGCCATTGGATATCATTACAGTGTTCTCGTTTACTTTGTCCTGTTTCGTTTCTTCCACGATGTGGGCTTGGATAACTTCAATTTCTTCGTCTTCACCGCCTTCATGGTCTTCTTCAAGATGCACTTGAGCATTGTTTTGGCGGCTTGTAGGGCGGTTATCTCGTTGATATCTGTTCTGTCGATTCCTTATGTTCGGCTGGCGTTGCGTGTGCGAATTCTGCGGAGCACTGCGGCATTGAGCTGCGCGGTGGCGTTGTCGTCCACAATTGTAGCATTTCTCTTGTGATCTTTGTGGAGGACGGGATACTTGAACATTGTCGACTTCCATGTGGACGTCTTCTTGATGTCGTGGGTGGTGAATATCCCACGGTGCGCTGATCTTGGTACTGGTGATGGCGTTGGTCTTAAGGGCGTTGGAACCTTGTGCGATTGTTGCGTCTGTCTTGATGGCGATGATCCTTCGGGCGGCTGTTCAGGCTGAAGTGGTGAGCGCGCTCGTAGTCAAGAGCGGTTTGGATGGCGGCGGTCACATTGGGGCATCGTCGGTACTGGACTTCTTCTCGCGTTCGTGTGCGCAGTCCACGCTGAAACCAAGATACTTTGTCTCTTTCTGTCATGTCGCAAATTTGGGTGCAGATGCGTCTAAACTTGGCAACGTATTCCATCAAGTTTGCGCAATTGGCTTGTTTCAATTCATAAAGTTGGTCGCGAAGTCGGTCTTGTAAATCTTCTGGTTCGAATTCTTCGCGAAGTTCATTTTCTAGTTCTATTAATGTTTCGGGCGATCTTCCTGTTGTACGCAA
>NW_008580181.1:114222-128039 GCF_000520115.1 Aphanomyces invadans | reverse complement strand
AGCCACATCTTCGTCGTTCGCTCGTGCACTTGATATATGTATGTGACATACAATAATGCAATGATGTCAATTCCTTTTGGTAATGCCTGATTCTTGACGCGTGACATCTACGCGACTCGATTCGCTTATCGCTACAATTACTATGGGGCGAACCTGTCTCGCATGCAGTATTCCTTACGAATATCCTATCTTCCACCACGCTTGGTGGCGATAAACCCTACCGACTGTGGCGTCAATGCCATTCAGACTACGCACGCCTGCGTGTTTTCCGATACATGGCATACGTCCACATCAACATCCCTTTGCGTGCGAAGAAAATGTCCCCATGTGGCATGTTGTGCACGTACATAGGCCTGCCCGAGACTTCTCGAAGGTTCAAGCTACTAAACGTTGACACGCGCTGCGTGCTCACAAGTCGCGATGTGATCTTTGTTGAACATCAATTTCCCCTCCTGAAGTCAGTTGAGGAAGTTCGTCGCGAACGACCACATCGAAACTGTTATACGGTGGATATCCTCCTCCACTTATGCAGCCCCCTATGACGTCACTGCTTGGGGAGTGGATCGACTCGATCTCGCCTACGCCACTATCTCTTCGGGAGGCAGTCCCATCGACTTCGCCACCACCTCTACCCTCACTTGGGGAGGCTCTTTCCCATGTATCGAATTCTACGATTTGTCAATTACCCGTCGCATCCTGCTTACGGGACGACCACCTTCAATCTCCGGGAGGCCATCAGGGTGCTCGACCGAGTCGACGGAGTTGTCGGTCCGTCGCGTTTCATCCAATTCCGGAAATATTTTCCATCCCATGTATTTCGATCCACGAGCAGTACAAGCTACCCTATTTGGGTTCGTGCGAACTTGATCCCTGTATTTAAACATACGTCATCACCCACGACAATCCTATCGCTCGGGATGGACCTCGATGCGCCATGACTACGACCACACCTCGGTCATCACCTGCGTTTTGTGTCCACTGACGCTTACCTCGTTGGTCACGGCGGAACGTCCATCCCGGTCCAGCCAATCTTTTAATTACACATGTCGAGGTGTCGATGACGCTCGATCCATGTCCACCCACACCAGTGGCACGAGGCCATGCTGCTCGAACTCGCGGTCCACGAGGCAAATCACTCGTTCTAACCTGCCGTCTTGCCTACAGGAAAGACACCTCTGGGCATGTGACGGGTGATAAAAATTAAATTCGACGACTCGGCCACCGAGGCAACGAGGAAGGCCGCTCGCTACAAAGCGCGACTAATCATCCAAGGGCATACTCAAACGTCAGCGACATTGTTGTTATGGCTCCCACAAAGGACATGTTGTCTACGATTATGCTCAGATGCGCAGTCTGTCGTGTCGCTTCAAGGTATACGATCTTGGTCCCCTCAAGTTCATTCTTGGGCTCCAAATCGTACGAGATCTTGCGACTAGAACTCTCACGATACATCAGTCGCCACAAGTTCAATCCTTAAGAGGTTTAGCATGGAGCGATCGAAGCTTGCACGTACTCCCATTGAGTTCAACACCAAACTCTCCGAGTCGATGTGTCCTCAGAATGACGACGAACGGAAGTACTGTACATGATGAACAAACCGTATCGCTCGGTAGTCGACAGCATCATGTATCTCATGATTTGCCCCAGATCTGACCTTGCATACGCTGTTCAACAACTCAGTCAGTACCTCTCCAACCCTGGACCAGCACACTGGCAGGCAGCCAACCGAACACTCCACTACATCCGAGGTCCGATCGACTAAGGTCTCGTCTTTGGTGGGACCTACGATGCCTCGAATATGCTACGTGCATACGCGGACAGTAACTACGCGAACTGCGTTGACACGCGCCGTTGCATTGGCGGCTACGTCACGTACTATTGCACCTCTGCAATATCACGGGTCACTAAGCGTTTACGCAGCGTCGTTCTCTCGACTACCGAGGCAGAACTTATGATTCTATGCGCTGCTATACAAGAGTGCCTGTACATCAAGTAGGTCTCGAGTGAATTGGGTCACCATACCAATTGCACTCAATGAGGACAATCAGAGTGTCATCCAGATCGTCAATGACTCTGGACATCATGGTCACACCAAGCACATTGATGTGCGCTACCATTTTCTGAATGAACTCGTCGAGCAGCAAACGTTCCGAGTCATCTATACAGATACGCGCAACCAAGTCGAGGATATGGTAACCATTGCAACGTTCTGCGCAGTCAAAACTACGGGTCCTGCAGCTTCAGCCCCTCGACCCCTTCGCCCCTCACCAGGGAGCATAGGACCTGGCCTCTCAGCCTGTAACCGAGGCAGTCATGTGAGGGGGACGTTCGTGTAACCTGTGGTGGTTATGCTTACTCAGCTTAATCGCCAGCCTCTATCTGCACTCAGGGCACCTGACCTCGGTGACAGCGCGTGGAGTTGTTGGGAGGCAGTCACACCCGATTCTGTTGAGAACATCCCTACTGCCCTGTCCATCAGGTCGCAGGATGGTCCTGCAACGGTGGGAGGTTTTTTGTGCCTTCTAGAGCCTTTTCCTCATCTGAAGGCTTTTTCCTCATGTAGCAGTTAGTTGCAGCGAAGGCCACGTCACATCTTTAGGATGTCGTGTTCTCATTGGCCAGTTGGCCTACATTGGGGGATGGGCTTCTCCCTCCGACCACTTCTCTTTTTACTTTAAACTCCGATCTCCTCGTATCCGTGCTTCTTTTCGCTACCAGCCCCTCCAACTCTTCTCATTATCTTCCTAATTAGCTCACTTCATTTCCCTCAATGCAGTACCAACTTGCCAGGGCGCCAGGACTCCGGGACGACGACCAACAGCCGGATATTAATCCGACCAGGTCGTCCAGTACTAAGTCGTCCCGTTGTGATTGATCCAGCATCCAGTAACCGATCTCAACGAGGATGGACTGGACTCGGGCGCACTCTACCAGCGCAAGTGTGTAGTAATGTAGGCATTCAGTGCTGGCGCGGCGTTGGTGAAAGGAAGTGTGGTGTGAGTGAGTACCCGAATTTGTATCCGAATTCACTTTTTCTTTTCCCTTGTAAGACAGTAAGAGTCGCCAGAGATTCACTTGGCGAGTCGGCAACCTGGAAGTGAGAACAAAGAATTCTTTTGTAGCAGTTGCTGTTAAGCATTTCCTGTTGTTCGATGAAGAACTAGCAAGACGTGAATGTACTAAGGTAACGCATCGAATTCTCGAACACGTTTTGCAGGTACAACGCTAGGATTATTTGGGTTGACGGCCAGAGCGAACCACGTACCGTGAAAAGAATCTGAGGATACCATTCAAAACTATAATTCACCCTCAATTTTTTAGAGTCATGATTAGGACAAAATATCTACATTTGTGATTTGACAACAGATTATTACAACGAGGGCAAACGCCAAACGAGAATTTTGGGAAACCCTATTTCTCGGACGGCAATGTTACTGAAATTGAGTTTGGTTGAATTTAAATTTTCAAAATAATGCATTCAAAAATCACATGTGCATTTAAATAAACGATGTCACAAAAAGTCATTAAATTTCGGGCAATTTTAATGATGCTAAACAAAAATTATTTCTTTCGTTTGGCTGGTTGCGTGGCAGAGACCAACAGCTCATCACGAGTAAACCAATGCAGATCCGTTGCGACTCTCTTGCGCTGCTTGTTTGGAGGCACGGTAAGCACTACTTGTCTGGCATGATCCCTAGTCTTCACCCAGCCATCGTTTCCGACAGAGTCCGCCACACTGTTCGCCTTGGCTACCTCCCAACGACGCAGCATCCGCGGAAGCGACAATGGCCAGAAGCCACAGGTACGAAACCCGTTCACAACAGGCAAGTTCTGTTTCATACCAATTTTCGTGCTAGGGAACACAACATTGAACGCCTCGCCAGCGATTTTGATGGCTTCGTCCCGTGGCAACCATGTCGTGTTCTTCGCCTGGAGTCGCTGCGTAACACTTCGCTCAATTCTTTTCTTGAAGGTACGAAACAAAGCGACATCAAGAGGCTGAAGCAAGTGCGTAGCATTCGGCGGGAGACGGACCAAACAGATTCCATACGCTTCGCAAATCGGCAGGCTGTTCATCGATACATGCGAGGAGCAGTTGTCTAGGACAAGGACGGCTGGACGGCAATCGAGGTTCTTCAACTTCCATTCTCCAAAGCATTCTAACCAACTGTCTAATAGGTCAGCGTTCATAAATGCCTTCGGCGTCGCTGATATCATTGCGTCTTGGACCGGGCACTGGTCAAGCACAGTTGTAGCGCAGGTTCGGCCAGGCAGTATGAGTGCCGGCGGGACGGAAGTGCCATCTGCAGCAACGGCAGCAACAATTGTCATGTGGTACGATTCAGAGTTGTCACCGCGCCACACGTTCTTGGATCCTCGGACTGCGATGACCTTCTTTGTCTTTCCCTTCGTCTTGAAACTTGTTTCATCAACATTGTTGATGTCGCCAGCGGTGCACGAAAACCCAAGGCAGCCTTTCACCAGGTCGAAGAAGTATTTCGTTATTCCTTCCTTCGTCACAGTATTTTGAGCTTGGCTCAATTTTCGGGCAACTCTCTCGGACAGCTCCTGGTGTCGTTTCTCGAAGCGGGCGTACCAACCGCGGCCAACAGTACGAGGCACACCACTATGGTAAGAGACGATCTCACTGGCTTTGAGCATGATCTCGTAACGTTCAACAGGCCATCCTGACCACTGCATAGCCGCGATCCATGTCACGAGATCATGTTCAAGGCCTGCTGAAATTGACGGCTTCACCCCCCGCTTTCCAATTGAAATAGTACCAGTTTTGGCCATCATCTTCTTGTACTTGTAAATGGTAGTGCGCTTGAGTAGTGAGCTCCTTGCTACTTCATCCGTTGTTTCACCGGCGGCGAGGCGGCCAAGGACCGCCTCGATGTCTGCCTTCGTAGGTGGCATTGAGACAATAACATGTTTTTCGCGCATAACTTTCGCAATTTCGGTCCTTTTGTCCTCAAATTCACAAATTGGCGGCAATCGATAGAGCGAATCAAAAGTAATATTTTGAGCATTATTTGAACGAAATCGGGGCAATATTGCGGAAGTTATGCGCGAAATACGTTTTGGCGCTTCCCAAATGTCATGGCGGGTAGTTTAATAATGAGAGGAATTAAATTTTGGTTGAAATTTGACATGTCAAGGATTGATGGTGAATAAAATCATGACCAATAGAATTTGATCGCAATGAGAAAGAGGTCACGAATTGGACAATACTGAACAGTTCGTGAATTTGATGCAGTTCGGGAATTCGATGCGTTACTTTATTAAGACTTCGACTTCAACGTACGAGACATCGAAGCGGACACATGATGAGCGTCGTGAGTGAGATCGCGAAGCCCGTGTGGCGGGGAGAAGTTCGAGCCGCCGCGTGGGCGATAACCTCAAAGTGCTGCCTGCTGGCCGAAATAAGAGACGAGGAATGCACTGGTGTTAACTCCAGCCGTCGCGCCCGCTGCGCTGTGGAATTGGGCGACGGCGGAACTGGGGGCTGTTGCGGCAAGTACGAATGAAACGCCGGCTTTTGAGCCGGCTCGTACGGCCCGTGCAACATCAACCGCAAGTTGGGTTGCGAAAGAGCGTGACGACGAAAGCATAAACCAAGAACGTATAGCCACATGGTATTTGGACAAACCAGCTGATTCTGTCACGGAATTCGAATGGTTTGCGTGGATACGCCTAAGCTGCGACGTTTATCGTCGGACCGACGAGATCCGTGCTCTGCTGCGTGGAGCTGTCAGTTCGATATGACTATTGTGGACGACGGCTTGTGAGTAGGCTAGACGCTTGAGAGTCTTATGAAGCCCCCCAAGCTGGACATCCAAAAGCGAGCCCTCTGAGAGGAGGGGAAGTCGATGGTCGGCATCATTATCTACGCAATCCAAGAGGTTGTGAAGGAGCAAATTGCCATGCAACGCTACATATCATTAAAGACGGACGCGTTACGGATGTTGCCGGTGTACGCGACTACGTACCAGATATTCGTCAAGCTGGGACCTGATGATCGCGGCCCTCCCAAGGTACAAAAGCCCAATACTGGTGCAGCACGTACCGGTGGAGGGACGCCAAAGGCAAATGCAGCATCGCCAGGTGGTGCACCAGCGGCGAGGTACGCCTTGGGGAGCTGCTTCAAGTGCGGCTCGTTGGAGAATCTAGTCTGTGGTTGCCCCAACGCAGCCCCAGTAGAGGTGTCTGAAGTGCTCCGTGCGAGCAGAGGCGATGGACATGGTAACGAAGTCGAGGGAATGGTAACGCCAGAGTTAAATCCCCTGGCAACGCGGCAAACCGCGCGACCGAGTCGACGGTAGTCAGGATCAAGAACCAAGTTGCTTGGGCTTCAGGGCATAGCCAAAACAAGTGTTGTGCTTTTCCAAGGAGCGGCAGCCGATCGGGCACTGGGAATGGCGGTCCAGATTCCATTGATGCTTGTAGCCGAAGGATAACGCGTTTGTAGTCGGAACTTCAGGTCAGCGAAGACAGGTAATAAATTCTTGTCTTGCTTGAGTTCACTTCCAGGCCGACAGCGGCGGCGGTTCTGGAAGGGACAACAGCACCCACGACAGGTCAGGCGGCGGAGCTTTTGTCACGAGGAGTGAGAAAGGGTGCTTGTTCTTCAACACTTCAGTGGCAGGGGGTCTTGCGCTTGAGGGACAGTAATTCGCCAGGACAATGTCGAAGCCAACACTCGACGGGGTATGGTTGAGAGCAGGGCTACTCGCCAAGTGCTGAGTCGAGAGAATTTGGCCAGAAGCTGTCGCGCTGAAGTCTTGTAGCTTGTAATTTTTCTTGCCTGCATAAATACAGAGAGACTTGCTCCTGTGGGGTTGCTGTTGAAGTGATGGCAAAAATCCACTATGGACAAAAGCCCGTGCGAGATGTAGAGCTTCGAGACCCGGCTTGCCGCAAGAAGGTTGACACTTGAAATGGTGGTTTCCAGTTTTGCGTCGAGCCAGAGAGGTGTGTGATGTTTGGAATAGTCGTCTTGGAAGCTGAGTCTTCGCGGGGCAATGTAGTCGTGCCAAGAGCGCAACACAGTTGACCAGAAACGATCAAGTGAGAGCTGGAACTCAGTGCTGCGCGCTTGTCTTGGAATGCGAAGAAAAAGAACATCCAGTCCATGGACAGCGGGCGACACAACATGGTGCATGAGGTCCACAATGACGTCTAACCTAGGCAAAACGGTAGTTGACGCGCCTTGTAGAGCGAGAACGTTGACTATGGTGCGGAGCCGGAGCAACTTGATGCTGGTGGCAATACTTGGCATGCCTAGGCCAGCTTGAGAGCGCGGTCGGTGTAGCCAAGTCTTGGGAAGGTGGTTTACGACGAGCCATTGCTTGTGGAGTCCGCCATATACGAAGTCGAGGGCTGTCTTCAATTTCCGACACCACCAAGTCAGGGACGTGGCAAGTGTACCACAGCAGGGGAAGCACCATGGTCTGCAAAACACGGTCATGCTAAGTTCTTGATCGGTGCTTCTAGAGGTTGCAGCGACTTTGCTTGAACGTACCGGTCTTCATCAGCGATGTCCGGTCCTTCTTGTATTCCAAGCCAGCGACATTTTTCAGTGCGCTGAATAAACTTGGGGCCTTGAAGTCGGTGAACGGTAGCAACAAGGTCTTCAGGGTATGTCGGGCAGAATGGCATCACAATGGTCTTGCTGGCGTTGAGATTCATCCCGGTAGCGGAGCAAAAATCTTGAACACACGCCAGAAAAGTTGCTGAGTCTTCCAGGGAGTGCAGCAGGCCCGTGACGTCGTCGGCAAAGGCAATCGTGAGATGTCGTTGAGTTGGCGTTGAGATGCCCAGGTGGGAGAGCTTGACTCGCAAATACACCAGTAAAGGTTCATCAAATAGCAAGTGCTGACGAGATCGGATCACCTTGGCGAACGCCGCTGCCAAGCACAAAAGGATCCAGGGGGGATGAGTTGAATTAAATGGAGACTTCCGTGTCGGCAAACAGGGTTTCCATCCAGGCACGGTATTTTGGCCCAAAGCCAAAGTGCTCGAGCGTCCGAATGAGAACTTGTCCTGAAACGGAGTCGAAAGCCTTGTCGTAGTCGCACATGATAGCACCCGCGGTCTTGAGGTTGTTGGTCTTGCACCACAGCTGAAGGTCGTAAAAGCGTGTCAAGGCGTACTGGATGGAGCGGCCGGGTGTAAAACCATATTGGTCAGACCCTAATAAATAGGGCAAGACCAAATTGGTGCGCTTGGCAAGGATTGCAGGCGCGAATTTCGCAGCAACATTGAGCAATGTCAATGGCCGATAGTTCGAGTGCAAATCCTTTGAGCCCCCCTTGAAAAGCAACGAGAGGGGGGCTTTGCGTTGCAGGTCAGTCATGCGCTTCCTTGAAAAGTTGAAATCGTGGATTTGGGCAAGCAAGGCACCCCAAAAGTCGGAGTTGACTTGGAAGTATTCGTAAGGTAAACCGTCGGGCCCTGGAGCTATATTCTTGGGGCCTGAGCGGATAGCACTTGAGAATTCTTCAGGGGAAAGGAGGGAAAGTTGTGCAGTTGTATGCTGCAAAATTTCGCTGTGCAGCGAAAGGTTGAAGTCTTGAGCTGGGGCTTCAGCGTCAGCGGAAGTAGAGTGAAAAATCTTTACCGGCCCCAGTAGCGCCGGTAATGCGCTGCTTGAGTATCCCAGTCTTGTGCATCCTTGATGGGGAATTTACTAGCGCGTTGCTGGCTGACTGGGGGACGGAGGAAAATGCGCGAGCATTTTTCTTGAGAGTCGACTTGTTCTCGAAATAAGTCGAGTTCATTTCGTTCTTTGATTCTTCGCAGTGCATCTTGAAGATCTTGCTTGGCTTTGACAAGTTCTTCAGCAAGGACTTCACTTGGGGTAGCGGCTAGTGTAGACGAAAGGTCAGCGATGCGCCCGCGGCGCTGATCGCAATCCCGGATGTCTCCTTCGTGCTAGGCAGACACGATAGACTGGAGATACTTCTTGTCGTGAAACAAGTGATCATCCAGGACCGTGGCCGGGTTGTAGTTGGGGTCTTCCTTGGGTAGTAGGCCGGCCATGGTGCACTTCAGCGTAAACGAAGATGCTGACGGACTCCTGGCAGGGCTAACACCCATGGCGGGCAGCGCCAAGGTGCTCTTTTCTTGTGCTGGAATGAATTTGCAGCCAAGGAAAAAACCACCGGCGCATGGTCGTTGTGGAAAAAGGCTAGGACCTGGTCCATTTGAAATCGAATCGACTGGAGGTTTTCTTGATGGAATGCACCCGAAAAGAAAACGTAGTCGATGCGGTTTGAGTGCGTTGGGTTGGAATAAACTCGGCGGTCAGGATGAGATAACCGCCAAGAGTCCACAACACCCAACGCAGTCATCCAACGCTCCAATTCTTCAAGCCCTTGACTTCTTCGGTGGGAAGCAACAACTTTGTCCAGGGAGGGATCCAGGACAAGGTTGAAGTCGCCGCAGACGATGTGGCGGGCTGAGTCTTCAAAGTCGAAGGGGAGGGAGTTGAAAAAGTCGGCTTTTCTTGAGTCTTCACCCGTAAAAGCGTAGACGACGTGGATGTAGACTTGAAAGCCGGCCAACCGACCCTTAACCACTAGATAGCGGTTGCGGGTATTCGCTGGCAAGTCGACAGGAGTGACATCTTCAAGAGCTTGTATGGGGCACGAGCTTGAGAAGAGCAGAGCACACCCGTCGCGCTTGGAATAAATATTGCAACTTGAATTGGACCAAAAACTTGAGCCGTTGGCATCAGTCTTGGACCAGTTGAGGGCAGTCATGGCGAGCATGTCTTCAGAGGAGATGTGGGTTTCTTGGAGCGCGATAAAGTCGAAGCGTCGAAGCGGGTAAAAGTCGTGAGGGGTATTTTTTGCTAGCCCATTGGCATTAATGGATATACCATTAATGCCCCAATTATGGGCTGGCGCAAATACTTGACTTGATCATGGCACTTGATCATGGCAGAAAAGGCTGCAGCAAAGGGTCCCGTAGTGGCAGACGAGATCATTGCTTGGCCAAGGTCAGAGTATACCCAGTCAGAGAAGGTGTCGTCAAACCAAAGTAGCAGCTTTGTGAAGTCAACTGAGACCAGGTCTTCAACTTAGAGAACCGCCGCCAGCTTTACTGGGTCGAAGTGTACGGATGGGGAGCCACCATCGCCTATAAATCCCATAAGGCTAGCTGGATGTGGTCTTGCGCCGTGTATTGTGGCGTTTCTTGCTTGCAGAGACGCTGCAGGGCCGCAGCAGGGGACAGTGTCTCGCCTGCATCTTCAAATATGCAGCAGCAGTCTTCGAGGACTTGTGCAATTGGAAGGCATTCCCCGGCGACTTGAAAAATTTCAGGTCTTGCTTGACCAAAGAGGCGGCACAATGCATGTTGAGTTGCATGCTGCACCCAGAAGTCGGCAAGACAAGGATCTTCAAGCGCAAGACGGAAAAAGGAAGGTTGCGCTTGCACGGCTTCGAGAAAATCATCGCCGTATTGCAAGTCTTCCAGAGTTGACTTGCAAAATTCGCTGAGAAGCGAATTTAAATCGTCCTTGGAAATGTTGTCGACATGAAGAGGGTTGGCTAGTCGCTTGGCCAATTTATTGAAATTCGGCCGCGGCGTCTTCATACTAATCCCCAGAGTTTGATATTAATGAGTACCTTGACGTAGTCGGGTATTCCTTGGTCGCCGTCCAGGGTAAGCAACTCGTAGCGATTTGCCAGGGGGACCACCCTGTGCCGAGACGCGTTGGCAGAGTTAGCCTTGGTTGGGACTTGATTTCTTCAAGTTGGAGATCTTCAATCGGCACAGGAAAAAGACGAGCCTTGATTTTCTTGTGCCAGGCTGAAGGGGGGTCCTTGGACGTAGGCAAGGACGGAGTCAACGCTGGCGGTGCTGGCGACGTCGGTGGCGCTTGTTGCTGTGGTGGAGGGGTGGTTTCTTTGGTAGGACGCTCGGGAATTTTACGCCGCTTCCCCTTGAGACTAGGCGGCACAAATTCGTTGAGCGCTGAGATCTTGTGCACCACAAAGTCCGGCGGTTGATCGGCAGCTACAAGATCTCTTGAAGCGGCTCATCTTCCTTGTGCTTAGACCAAAGGTAGCCAGGCACTTGCTTGGAGTTGAAAATGACCTTGAGCGAGTTAGAGTGCAAAGTTCCAGCCGAAATTGTCGGAAAAACCGAAACCGGAGAGCAACCGCGGTTTTCGAAAAAGTCGAAAACATCCAGGGGGTGATGCCGTGGGCAAGCGGTGGAGCTGGACCCAATAAAATTGCCCACCCAAGGATGGGGCGTGAATAATCTGGTCATAACCACAAATTTACACGACTAGGTCCGCACAATTCCAGGTTGTTGGTAAAAAAGCGCACTCCTTTGCCACGAACCATGGCAAAGCCGGACAAATGGGGTCTTGCCGCGAGCCAAGTGGGGTCAGAGAACTCAAAAAGCAAGTTCACGGTGACCGCCAGCGGAAAGGCTTGGGTGAGGCTCGCCGCTGGGATCCAAAACTCTTGGGAATCTTCCCTGGCACATGGAGAAGACGGAACAAGAGCACGTTGTTCTTGAGGCGACGCCTGGAGCGTTTGACGGATTAATTCTTCAGGAAGAGCGCTTGCGGCACATTGGTGGGTAACTTGAAGAAAGGTGGACTGTACTTCCTGAAGACGAAGGACCAAGTGTGGAAGTTGTGTGTCCCAAAGGACGACTGCTTGAAACGCTATATCATTTCAAAAAGTTATGACATAAATGCGACAGCATGCCCTGGCGTGAGAAGAACGCAATTGCACATCGCACATTGGTGCTATTGGAGTGGACTTTTAGATGATGTCAAATTCTGCGTTGCTACTTGCGATATTTGCGTGCTTTACAAGACTAGTAATGCTGAGGCCAATCGATGACTCCCAGTAAGTCTCCTGAAGAATATTGGCACATAGTTTCGATTGACTGGATCACCGGTTTGCTGGTCTCGAGCGGCGAAGATGCGATCACGACTTGTGTAGAGATGACGTCAAAACGCCCAAAGCATGGTGCCAAAGCTTCGAACGTCGATGCTCCTCAAGCGGCGAAGGAATTTTTCGACACGATTGTGCGACATCACGGCCTTCCAGCCGTGATTATCATCGATCAAAATCCCAGTTCATGAGTTCGTTTTGGAATGGACTCATGAAGGTCATGGAGGGAAACATTGTTTGATCACAGCGGGACGGGCTCGATGATGCCATAAAACACCAAGTCTTCTACCGAGGTAGTGACTAGTCGGAACATATCGGCACACTTGAAAGTTTACACCAAGACTTAGTGCAATCGTCGACGGGCTTAACACGCTTTAAAGTAGATACGGGGAGAAAGTTGCGTAACGCAGTAGTGAACGACTTGCAATTGTTGAATGAAAACGAGAGTAACTTCTCTGGTCGACTTAAACCACTGAGCAAGTAGGCGATTAACAACCTCGACTAGCGCAAGCATGACAGAAGAACTAGTATGACAAGAAGGGATCATAAATAGAATTCAAAGAAGGCGATTTTGCCATGTTGGCCACGCGCAACACACCGTTGGAGCACGCGCAGTTGAATGACAGAAGCGAGAAGTCGAAACTTCTACGAAGATTTAATGGACCCTTCAAGATCATTGAAGTGGTGAACTCCAATGTCCTTTGCTTGAAGTTACCAAGCAATATGAGCCGACTTTGCGACGTGTTGAACGTTGATCGCTGAAACATACTGTAGTCCCAAGTGTTGTGAAGTCGACCCATTCCTAATGTCGCTCCAGACATATTTAACGACGACAACGAGTTGTTTATCGTCGAATCGCTTTCGAAGAAACGACAATTCAACCGCAAAATGGGGCTCTTAGTGAAGTGACATAGATTTTCCGAGCATCTGGAGGCAGGTGATAGCAACATGTAGCATGTGTCGCACTGCATACATTTGATTCAAGATTACGAACGCGGCGTGTAAACAGCGACTACCTGGGAAAGATGTAACGAGGTCAGAGTGAAAATGACTTGGATAGTCAACAAGGCTGTATAGATTGTCGTGCGAAGAATATCCGTTGAGAACATCGTATGCGAAACCATTTTAGAAGTATACATTTGAACAGGACATCATGACAATCTATGTACTGTTTAATTCCCTCTGTGCCTACAACGTTACATCTGTTATCGTTGTGGCTAGTGCAACGGCGAAGGCTCGACTTGAGTGCGACAGGTATCGAAGGACTAAAGGGACCACAAAGTAATCTAGCACCAGCGTCTAATTGCTAAGCCATGGAGAATGCTTTCGTGGTCGCTAGATAGAAAGCTCTCAAAACCTACGTCATAGCTCAAGAGGGATACAATCTGATCACCTTAATTGCACACAAAACCTTTGTGAGCCGGGAGGTACTTTACTACTGCGTACAGCCAATGACACACCGCCGAGTTAGAGCCGCCAAGCAGCAAGAACGACGGTCTAGGTGATACCGAATCGTAAAAAGGATCGACGCCATGGACGGCTCGAATGACATGCAAGCTACCGCTGCGATGGTATTGATCATAATTGGTGTAGGCTTTACCGTATATTCTATGCTCTCCAGAAAGGAAGCAGCTACATGTATTTATGCGTTAATTTGCCTAATTTTTTGTAGCGATTTCATGCCTTACGTCAAATCATTACAGGGAACGACGGAAATCCTTCCCCCATGGTACTCGACCATACTACTGGAATTTTAATATTATGGACGTCCAAAATCATCCTCTCGAAATTAAGAATATTTTTGGCCAATCGATGACCATAGTATCTACGTCCAAGCACATGATATGATACAACTTGATCTTGCTGTCGTCAAACAAAAACTATACACTT
>NW_008580181.1:106070-113380 GCF_000520115.1 Aphanomyces invadans | reverse complement strand
ACCAGCAAGTGGCTCAGCGAAATATCTGTGGTGCTGCAGCCGAGAAGAGACTGGCCATGATACAGCGAAGGATTGCCGATGGAGTTGAAGTGCCTTGTGGGATATTCAATCTCTAGTCCATGACTCAGTGACGGTTTGGTTTACTGGAAGTATTAACCAATTGTGAATGTACTAGTAGTACTTTTTACTTGGTCGCGAGCACTCGCTCAGTGTCGTCGAAATTGCAAAATTTTGGCCAATAAAAACGCAGTCCTCAACAGCTGAAAAGATTCAATGCAATAAAATTTCCAGCAAAACCCAACGTCGAAATATTATTACCTTATACAAATATCAAGATATTGCACTAGTACCACGGGGAAGGTTTTCCGTCGTTCCCTGTAGTACTACTCTGGTCCGAAATAGTTGCTGCCTTCGTTTTGACTTCACAGTCATCAAATTATGGGACTCGATCCAGAAACAACTTAGTATTTGTATGTCACTTCACAAACGAATAAATGAGGCCAAAAGTATATTGTACTTTTATTCAAGACCAAAAGACCTTGTCCTTGGAAATTCAGAAGTGCTTCCATGGCTGCCTCTTCTCCAAGTCGAATGTCAAATGGATCAAGGCACTCTCGTCGTTATAGTTATCGCACTCCACGTAGAAGGTCGTGATGTCGGTTGTCACCGCATCCTTCTTCATATGAAGGAGCTTATAATCTTTGCCACTGTGTACTTGGATGCATTTCTCCGTCACCTCTTAAACGAATGGTTTTGATACCGTGTCCACAAGCAATTCATAAAACGAGGTTTCTACAGCATCATTGAGGTCCCGATTGCTCGAATGCACATCCGATGTTGCGACTTTGACTAGAGTGAAACCATCTCAAGTTTAAGCACACATGAGATAGAGCTCTCTGCGTCTGCCTCGGCACGTCTTTCATTTCTGCCAACCAATCAGAATGCCGTAATCTCAAGTTATGCACTTTGATCCGATATTAAATGTATCCTCCCACATTGAATTCCATGTCTTTTCGGGGACATTCAATTTGGGAGGTTTTGCATGGACCAATGGAACATTTGGGCTTGCCGCGAACGGGGTTTGCCGGGAACAGTCCTCGACGTCAGCGTCGGGAGCTGTGCAGCAACAGGGAGATGGACTCCGACAGTCTCTATAGGTACCATTCGCGCATGTCGCTCATGCGTGCCCTAATGTGTGCACTAGGGACGTGGTGGAGAAAGATGGTGTCCTGCGGGAGATCCTGCGCAGCCAGCCGTGCAACGCGCCGAACGCACTCTTTCACCGTGCCAAGTACATCCTTTTTCTGGAATCTAATGCGTGGACTCATTCATGATGGATATATAGCTTGATGGAGAAGGCCGAACAATTTGTGTCCATGTTCCCAGGTGTCGCCGCGTCAAAGGAGACGGAGCAAGTTCTCTGGAAGCCTTGTTTCTACAAGCGCATCGAGGACTTTCGTCGTCGCATCCGCAAGGTACTCTACTTCCTTGTACTCCTTAGCGTTCCCTCGTCGTCGCGCCGCCCCACATCACCTTGTCTCACTCGTGTTGTCATCTACTAGTACGCCAGTCAATCCGGTAACGACAAGTCGGTCAGAGATCACTTCTTCAAGCTATCTGGTGAATTCCAATCGTTCCTGGACGAAGCTGCCGCGTACTACGAGCGACTACATGGGTATTTTGCCGCTTCAAGATCAGGACATATTGGGGACGCCATCCACCACAGCATGTTTCGCTGCCTCATCTTCCTCGGGGACATTGCGCGGTACCGCGAGCTGCATAGCCAAAAGGCAAAGAAAAACTTTCGAGCCGCGGAGGGCTTCTATCACCGTGCTCTCGAGATCCTTCCAGACAACGGGAATCCGCACAATCAGCTCGCTGTGCTGGCGACCTACGTCGAAGCGGAAACGATTGCCGTGTATCGTTACTGCCGGTCGCTTCTCTTGCCCAAGCCATTTGCGACCGCCGAAGAAAACTTGGTCCTACTCTTTGAACGAAGCCGCCATCGCGCGTTCCCAGCCGTCGGACACTCCGCCTCAATCACGTCGTCGTCCCCGCCGAAAGATAAATCCGCTTACCTCAAAGGATTCCTCCATCGGCTCACGCGGCTTCACGGCCTCATGGTAGCTCCAACTGCTGACGAAGGATACCTTCCGACGCTTGAGGCAAACGTGTGCGAATCGTTCACGTCGCTCCTGGCTGCTGGAGTCCTTGGCGACGCTCTCGTCCTCAAGTTGTTTGCCATCAACATCTATTGCATCTGTCGAAGCAATCCACCGATGCAATCGCTTGCTGTGGGCTTGACGCTCAAGATGGCGACGCTCGTGCTAGGCTTTGTCCACGACAAGCTGTTTCTGCTGGGGCCAGTGAGTGTCCTGTGCGATTTTTTCCGAGCACACCCGCACTATCTCACGGATTCCTCTGATCACGGCACCGTCGTTGCGTCGCCACTTGTGGCGTGGGTAGCTGCGATTGCGACTGCGCTCAACAAACGCCACGCGGATTCCTTCTCGGGGCCGATCACGGACGCTGCCAAGGTGGCGTTGATGAAGCCGCGGCTGAAGGAAACGGTCGAGCTGAACTTCTTTGAGCCTTTGGGCGTTGAATACGCCCTTCGTGGCAGCGAAGGAATTACGAGCGTCCTGCCGGACGTCGAGTCCGCTACGATTCGATGGTCGAACATCCACTGGTTTGCCGTGTCGACGTTGATTCCGCAGGTACCGCTGCCTTGTATTGTCATGCTGCGTATTTGGACCGGCTTTGTGCCTATTTTGTTGGGTCGATTCATGTGTGTGAGTTGTACTTGCCTTACCTTCCATGGTAGCACCTCCTGTATGAGCATCATTGCGTGTGGTCAATAAGCCCTCCAAGCCCTGATGTGGTCTCGCCGCGGCCGCCATCGTTGTTCGGGTTTCCCGGAGGCCCTGCGTTGAGCGACCAACGCACCAAGTACCTATCGAGCGGCACGTCAACGAACCAACCGAGCGGTGACGAGAACGATGACGATGAAGATTGTGGCGAAGTCATTGTGTTCCAGCCCTTGCGGTCGACCCCCCAGCCACCGTCTGCGGCGTCGCTGCCTCGCCCAGTGCTGTCCCCTGTCGCGCCAAGCAGTAGTCTCACGGCGCTCACGGACAGTCCTTCGTTTGGGGGCGCCGATTTGAGCGCGTTCACGCATTTGGGTGGCGGCCTTCGACCGCTGGAAGATCTAACGTGGGGAAAGTCTCCGTCGGTAGTGTGGCATGCAGAGAACACAAGCGTGCCGTCAAACATGATGGGAAGCACCTGGAACGACCTGGATGCAGTGGAGGAAGAAGGCACCCGATATGAGCACCAGACGTCGACATTGAGCATGCTGTTTGAAGCGACGGAAAAGGCCACCCCAAACACCCCACCTGGCTTTCGGAATATGCTCGTCACGACCAACCCGTTCGTCGTCGCACCCAACACATGATCGATCCGAGTCCCTTTCCCTGCCTGCCTCTCCACCAGTTTGGCAAAAGCATTGCCATGGCCGTGTCCCCCGCGGCCGTGATCGTGAAGGCTGTCGTCCTCCTTGCTTATGCCCCTCTAGATAAAGTTTTGCCCGGAATTACAAACCATGCTTGCGCCAACGCTAGAGGCGTTTCGAGTCAGGGCAATACGCGATGAAGCGTTCATGCTGCATTCACGCAGGCCCAGCGCTACATAGCGCCACGTCATCTTGGACCTTTCACTGCAAGAAACAACAGAGCTGCTGACGACATACCCATGTGGTGCCAGCGACACGAACCTCTTCTACTTCACCACGCGGCAGTAGACTCTGGCATCAGAAGCTCTGCCTAGACACCAGCCCTGCATGGACACCAACCAGTGTGCCGTTCGGCGCTATGTGCACTACGGCAGTGCGATCTCTGCAATTTCCGCCGCACGCGACATATTGCGGGGTCGGAACGCGGCAGAGCACCTAACTTCTACTCCAAGCAAGGGCAGCTACATCACAGCTACGCATGACGCAATGCAACTCCCGAGTTAGGACCTCGAGCTACTCCAACAGGTAGAGGGTCGTTGTGCAGGCGAGTGGCAGCACGACAAATGGCACGACGAGTTGGCTCGGCCGTGGCGCAGTCAAGACCAACACGTTCTCGTCATTGCGGGAAAACGACACGTTGGCACCAGTTTTGCGCACGCCAAGCACGTCGCCGGGCTGGCACCGCAGAACGTCGTGCTTGAACGACGTGGACGAGAACGCTGTGCAACATCCGCGCTTGGACGCTTCGACAGCAGACAAGCACGTTGCAGGGCAAAGCCCCACGACCATCGACGACACCTCCATCACTTGCACCACAAACGCACTCACGGGGGTGTCTCCTCGAACAAAAAACTTGCCCAACAACGGCGCCGACGCTTTGGCGTGCAGCACACGTCCGTCCGACGACACGAGTACACCAGGCCCAAACGCAGGCGCCCACTTCCAAGCCACAGTCGGCGTCGTCGGCGCGTCACCCAGCTGCAGATACTCCATCGACGATTGCAGCTGCCGGCATTCCCATGGGTTTAGCCCGTCGACCGAGAGGGTGCCCGTCCGAAGGTAGTCGAGGACGCGCGCAAACGTGGGGCCATGCAGGTCCAGGTAGTACGAGCCACCGTCGTCGGGCGTCCAGTGCTCCGACGCCAAGAGCGCGTGGAAGTAGCTGCCTTCCACGGCCAACAACGTCGCCTTCGACGTCTTGTATACCATGCCGCCAACGTCCAGCGCAATGACCGTCGGGTACAACGCCATGTTTTTCTGGATTTGGGCCTGGAACGCTGCGAGTCGGGCTTCGTGAGCCTCCCATGCCTGCATTTGGCTCTGCAGAGCGTCCATGTGGCCCTTCACCGCGTCCAAGGCGACGGAAAACGACGTTCCAAGTGGGGACGCCATATCGCAATCGTTGGCGTATTGCTGCCAAAGGAATGTGACGGGATGCGCACGGCCCAACTGAACAACGACATGACAGGCCAGGACTTCTGGGACCGTTGGCATCAAATGGAGCTGTCGCGAACAGAGCCTTGATCAAGCACGGGAAACGTCCCTTTGCTCGATGCGACATCGTTTTGTGTCCTTTGGCACGTGAGCCCATGGGCATCATCCAGGAACAACACCTCGACTGCGTAGTCGACAGGGCGCAAGAAATGCCAGAGACGAAAGCGTCATGAGCGATCGATGCCAAGAAATGCCGTCCCGCTCCACAGACGAGCGAAGGGGTCGGTGGCACCCTTGGACTTGGTCCAAACTCTTCAAACGAGACCTCGTACACATGCACACCATTTGGGCGACGTGGAGGGTCCAAAGTTTCGTGGAAGCGCCAATGCAGCCGCATGACATGTCCATGTGGATGGCGGCCACAGGCTCGGGACGGACGTGGAGAGGGATCATGTGGCTCAGGAGGTCGTCGAGGATGTGCCTGCGGTGGGGCGTCCATGTAGGCGATCATTCCCATCGTGGGCTGGACGGTCGCTGTATATTCTGGCACCCCTACGAAGCAAAAGTGGTGGAGTAGCGCGCGCACCTTCCCGGCCGCTGCAGCATCGCTAGACAACCCTGTCCGCCCGACCAACGCCGTGACCCAGGCGTCCCACGACAACTTGCTGACGACGTCCGCACTGGCGCTGTCGGCATCGTCGATGCAGCCGGCAGTCGACGTTCGTGCACTCCCAGTTGCCAACGATGGAGGACAGCGTGGCAATGCCACGTAGTTTGCGCCTGTGCTGAGGTTGTTGTTGTTGGTGTGCTGGTTATATTTGGACCGGAAGCTGGCAAACGAGGCGCGTGTGGCGGCGGATCCCTCGTCAACCGTGATGTTGGTGTCGCAGCAAACGGATCGGCTTTTGATGGCGCATGACGAGAAGATGGTGCTGGGGATGGTGTGGAGGAGTGCGGGGTGGGAGTAGAAGAAGGGTTCGTGGGGGGATTTGGGCGTGATCAAGTCGCCGCTGAGGGCATATTGCATTTGGCAATTTGGACGTTGGTCTGGATGCTGTTATCACGATGGCGACGTTATTCACGGACGCGGCGGTATCGGCAATCGCGCGTGCGTGCGCACAATGGGGGTCAGGTACGACCACGGCTTGTGCACACGCGGGAGGGGGGCATGCGGTTGACAATTGAGCCTGGGTCGACGTTGTCGGAGCGCCGGTGGTGGCAATGGGTCGAGTGGAGACCACCATCGGTGTTATGGTGGCGGAGTTTTGCCGCGGACGGCGATGCAAAACGTTGATGCCTTGAAAGTCATACGTGTACTGGGTGGCGAGGGGCCAGTCAAGTTGCAGTTGCCGTCATTGTGCGGCGAGCAAATGGCGCATTGCGTGTTACCGAGCAAGCGGTGTGGGAGCAGCGGAGAATGAGGACTCGTTGTCGCGGAGGATGTACGTGTTGGCTTGGATGGGGTCGCAGGAGGGAGCTTGGGCCGCGGCGAGGGGGCGAGAAGGGTCACGAGGACAGGTGCATGGGCCAAACGTAAAGTGATCTTAAGTCGTGGGGCGTATGACAGGGGAAATTGCAGGGGTAGCTGACTTGGTAAATTGTTCCGACTGCCGTCACGTTGGCGGATAGACTTGCGTATCGATGCGTTACTTGGATTCGCTCACTGAAAACCCAATTGCATTCGACCGTCCTGGCATTAGAAAAGGACGAGTGTATCGAGTTGTCTCCATCGGTAGTCATCACAGCGCATGGGTGTGTTGTCACGATAGGAGACGGATAGCGCGATCGAGTGGTTCTCGTGCGATCGCGATCGTGGCAGGAATGGATGTCCAAGGGGAGTTCGACGTGCTGCGGGGGACCGCCGTGCCGAAGGCAGCATGCGACGACGCGCTGCAATGTGTGTAAACTTGTGATGGAATTATGCGAACCACGTTGAAATGCAGTCTGGTGGAATGTACAAGGCTTGTCTCTCTTATCGCATTCGGCGCTGGTGCTACCTAGCCGCCTAGTTGGCCCCGACGTCGAATTCAACGCCCTCGTCAAGGGTTACGCGGAACTGCTCGTCACTTCTCGTCCCTACCTTGACGGGCAAACGCAGTACTTGTCGTCGCAGAGAGAAGGTGAAGGGACTCTTCAAGCATCTCCGAGCTCGGTGTTGAGAGGGCGTGTAAGGCTCTTTATCGAGTCACGTGAATGCCGTTGTCATGCCAAACCCAACGAGAACATAGTTTGGGACGAGATACGACGACGGTCTTGACCGCAGTGCCTCGGCAAACTACGTGGCATTGCCACGCTGTCCTCCATCGTTGGCAACTGGGAGTGCACGAACGTCGACTGCCGGCTGCATCGACGATGCCGACAGCGC
>NW_008580181.1:98624-103144 GCF_000520115.1 Aphanomyces invadans | reverse complement strand
GACGAAATTCCATAGAACGGCTAGCCCATCGATGGAGAGTGGCCAACGTGCGACCGACCGAACGGGTGTAAGTGCCGTCAACCCACTTCCGCCGAGGCCCGACTTCCGTACTGCGCGCACCGTGCCAGACGAGCCTCTCGCACTCTACGGGCTGAAGACCACGCGCCGCCATGGCCTCCAACCAAACTCTCCCCCTGGAGACTACACCACACCCACCATCGCCAGCTCTGACGCGACCCGAACTGGCGGACGCGAACGCTGCCTTGCCGCTCGGCCTGGCTGCGGCCGTTGTCGTGCTCGGGATCGTCGCGTACTTCCTACACCATCGGCGATCCAAGAAGCAACACGACCGCCAAACCATGTTGCTCGAACAACAGGCGGCACCTCAGCACCTAGAACGCGCTTCACCTTCTTCCGCCCTTTATCATCCGCCCCCCGGCCGTGGGACGGCCGCAGCCATGTACTCCAAGTTAGTGGACATGGCAGCAAAGTCCCCCAAGGGCACGAAAGGTCTCGCCAACGCGTCGACGAATGCGGCCAAGACAAAAGCGTCGTCGCCGGCACGTCAACTTTCTGGCGACGGATGGAAGTCGCACCCGGCATTGACGGGCCTGTGGCTGCCGTCGGGCACCGAGCACATGACGACGACGCCGGTGCGCGGCTGCAGCAACGCGATGACGGGCACGTTGGGCGACGGAACCAAAATCATGCTCAAGAGCGTGCCGCTCGAGTCGTCGTTGGTGCCGGCATTCGTTGAAGCGATCGGAGAGGCCCGCCACTTGACTGCGCACGACTCGATCAACGCCATTTTTGGCGTCGTCCTTTATCGTGGGACGTTGAGCGCAGCGGCCAAGTACATGGCCAAGGGCAGTTTGGGGCCGCTTCTGGTCGACAAAGCCAAACCGTTGCCGCCGTTCGTGCGCAAGTCGATCGCGTTGCAGGTGGCGTCTGGCTTGGCGCACATCCACCGGTCGTCGCGCCCGTTTGGCGCGTTGCATAGCGGAAACGTACTCGTGGAATCGTTGTCGCGATCGGAGGTTGTCGTGAAATTGAATGGGTTTGCGCTGCTGCACTGGCAAGTGCCGTCCACGGATACCAACAACACGGCGGCGGCGTCCGTTGAGACGTTTGGAAACTTTGCCACGTCGTACGTGGCGCCAGAACTGCTCGGCGATCCCAAGCGGCATACGCTGTCGACCGATGTTTACGCCCTTGGCATCCTCCTCGGTGAAATCTTCACAAAGACGCATCCCCATGCCGCCCTCTTCCACGCAAAGGGCTTTGTCGGGGGCGATCTGCACTTACTTGAGCTCGCGCGGTCGACTCGGCCCCTGCCGTTCCCGTACGATGCCGCCGTGCTGGCCCACGAGACTTCGTCGCCAGCGTTTGTCGACGTCATCGAGCGATGCGTACACCCTGATCCGACCCGACGACCGACCGTCGACGAAATCGTGGCGCAGATCCAAGCCTTGGACATCCAAGATGGCGGCCAAGCGGCGGCGCTCAACTAGGCTGTCTTGTCTGTGTAAACTGGATCGCCACCCACCCGACTAGAATGGTCCAATGCCACCGTGCAACTCACAAACAGGAGCTGCGACGCCTGCGACCGCGCAGTCGTCGTTGAAGAAAACATATCGCCGACAGGGATCGCATCCACCGACGTTTGACGCAGTGATGATGTCGCGAGTGTGTATCGTCACGCGCGGTGGATGGCGGTGTTGGAATGCTCTGGAAGAGTCCATCATGGACAGGAGGCGAGACACGCACTCGACGGTGTGGCTCATTGAGAGCCGTGGCATACCAGCGCTTCAACGTCGCGTTGGACCGTCCGAACGAACGTGGCTCGGACCAAACTGGCCCGTCATCCGACGTCGAGGTCATGGTGGACGAGAGTTCCATTTCTTAGCGCTGCTACTTCCACACCCATTGATCGGATGTCATGATGCGCGGCCGCGGTGGTTCACGCGTGCGTGTGTTGGCGCATTGCGTGGCAAAGATACGCTGGATGCGGGAGAACGCACACACTGGACACGGCGCGTCGATCGGTGTCGAGGGACCTTTGCGGTACTCAGCGACGAGGATCGCGGTCGTGCGCGGGACCGAGGGAAACTCGATCGCCATCTTCTTTTCAAACAACGGAACGACGTCGTCGTAAAACACGCGCTTGGGAAAGCCATGGCCGCACGAAAACACCTTGGCATGGGTCTCGATCGGGTCCGTTTTTCCGAGGGCAGCCGGCGTCTGCCGCTGAATCACGACGTGCCGGAGGTCGGCGTGGTGTCGCTGGATGTTGTCGAGCACCGTGTCGACGACAGACGTGTCGGCGGCGATGCCGCCGGGAAGGCGCGCCGTTTCGTCCACGCTTTCCGGCGACCCCCGCTCGTGTTGTTGGCGCACGTGCTGCTGGCACACTTGAAAGTAAAATCGTCCTGAAAACGGAAGACACGTTTGGCACTGCTCGATCCATCCGCGGTTGCGTTGGTCAAATGACGCGGCTTTCGAGAAGAGGATGGTCGCGACCGGCGTCAAGTCTACCACCACGTATGGGAATTTCCAGCCATGGACGACGGGTTGTGCGCACCGCGTTGCTCGAGCACGTGCACTTCGAGCGCTTCGATGGCGTACTTCATGTAGTGCCAGTGGATGAAGAGGCGCGCCAGCACCGCGACGCGCATCGGTGTCGGCATCACGTTCGAAAAGACCAACGTGTCCATGAGATGCACCAGTTCTTCGTGCGTGATCACGTGGCGGGGGGCGTCCTTGCCTTGTTTTCTACACGGACATTGCCGTTCAATCCCAGCCACCCAAATTCGATGTCCAACTGCACACGGCGCGACATTACAAAAAAACGTACGGCTGCTGCAGGTCGTGCAAGTGCAGTTTGCACTCGATCGCGTCCACCCATTCCCCTTGGGCTTCGTAGCACGCGGCGGCGGCGGCCCAGTTGGCGTAATCCACGCAGCGGAGGATGAGAACGGGTGGTCGATACTGATTGCTCCATGCCTTGATCAACGACAACAGATCGTCTTGGGTGAATGTGTGGACGGTGTCCGCCGTCGTCGTCGGGCGATGGGGCTTTGCACTGCTGCAGCGTGTGCAGTTGAGCCGCAAGAGCAGCGTGAGAAAAAGCTCCACTTTCTCTTCCATTGTGATCGGTATGGCTTCTGACGTCGCCACGTCGCTCTGGTGGACGTAGTACGGCAGCGACGACACCGCCGTCGACACGACGGACCGTGGGTCGAGCACCGTCGCCAGAGCGGCGCACTCGTCATCCGTCACGTCCGGCAGGATGCGCAAGACCCAGTCCCGCTGCATCCAGATCGCGCTGGGATGGCGCAGCAGCACCTGAATTTGAACGGACAACGGTAAGGTGCGAAACAAGATGCGTACGTCGGGCGCCGTCAGGTTGGACGCGTGGTGGCGGCTCAGCAGCGTGTTCACCTACCGCCGCGAATTCAATGCACTCGATCGATGCCAAAGTGCACTAGGTCAGATCACGCAGAGGGAAGCTCCTCTCTCGAGCATATCGTGGTCACGAGCGCGTTTGTGCCATCAAACTGGCGTCCACACAGCAACGAAACCAACTCCACACGGCAAAAAATACGAGTCAAATCGTGGCGCCGGCTAGCGCAACATGCAGCTCCAGCCAGGTGCGGCAGTCGGCGACGATTCGCATCATGGCAAGTACTCAATTGCGTGCTGAACATTCACGTCGCACACACTTGCGACAGAAAGATTGTCAGCGTACCTGCGCCTCGGTGAGGGACGCACCAACGTCTTGTAGAATACGAAGCGCAGCATCGATGTCGCGCCGCGCATGGCCGATCGCGAGGGCAGCGTCGACGCATTGAAAAAAAACGCATCGGGAGATGGCAAAGGATGTGTCAAAGTCTTGGTTGGTCGTGAGAAATGAGACGAACCAGGCCCAGTCCTTGGTGTCGTCCCGAAGGGGCGTCGTTTGGTGGTGGAGTTTGAGCGCCGACTCGATGACGGTGTGCGCGAGAAACCGGCGGTCGGCACTGCGCGCTGCCTTGGATGCGAGCGCTTCCTTGGCGTATTCTATCGCGTTGGCCAGACCGCCATGGTGAAGCATGTTGTCCAGCGTCTTGGCCGGCATCACATGCGACGACTTGGCGCACAGACGCATGACCCACTCGCAACTGTTTCGAGACATCTTTTTCGACTTGTGGTCGGCGCAGATCGTGTCTGCTACGTCCTCGCTACATCATGAGACCAGTCGGTTGTGGTTTTGATGGCGTGGCACAAGCAGCGCGCAACAGGAAATCGCCACCACCCTCGATCGGCCAAACTCTCGACGCCCCACGCGACTGCTGGCACAAGCAGCACTGTTTGCAAAACACGTACCATAACGCGGGCATGTCAAAGCCCAAGGCGTACCCGATGAAGACAGCGTCGTCGACATGGATCGTGCGCGCGTACAGCGCATGGAACAACAGCGCGCGCGTCCACTTTGGGCGGCACTCGTACACCTATTCAGAAACACAAAACGTTGTCATGGC
>NW_008580181.1:0-98524 GCF_000520115.1 Aphanomyces invadans | reverse complement strand
AGCCCGGCACTTGGCGGAGGATCTGGGAACACGACCACGTTTGACTTGGGGGCCAAGAAGTCGGAAGGACGGTCGTTTGTCCAGGACTCCAATAGGAGTTCCAGTGGCCCCTGAAGGCGAAACTGCTGAGACATCCAGTTAAGGAAGGCCGGAACCGCGTCGACGTACGCGTCGCGAGCAGACAAGGCGTTCACCTTGGCGTCTTGGAGCTCGTACTCGAGACGGCTCTTCTCTTGCTCCAAGAGACTGAGGTCGTTGGAAATCTTCTGGGCGTCCCGGCGTGCGGCGGCCAACGTTCCCTCGAGCTCGGCGATGCGCGAATGCTTCTCGAGGAGGGAATCTGCGCTGGCGTCTAGTTTGCCCTCGAACTCGGCCGCTCGCTTCTCCGCAACTCGCTTCTCGTCGATGACCTTGTTCTTGGCCTCCTCGAGGGACACGACTACGGCTTCGAGACGATCGTTGGAGTCCCGGAGTTGTCGGACTTGGGCCTTGAGGTCATCCCGTTCTTGTACGACCATGGGGTCCGGGACGGCGACAACGGGCCGACCTTGGAGTTCGTCGTGCTTTGCCTTGAGCTCTCGATACTGGACCTTGAGCGCTTTCAGCTCGTCGAACGGGACCTCCGCGGTGGTCGAAGCTGAGCCACTGTCCCCTGCGGCGCCACCATCAGTCGACGTAGCGGCGCCGGTGGGATTCGACGCGGTGCGTACGCTCCCTGGCCCCGCGGCGGCCTCCGACGCGCTGGTTCTGGCGGCGTTCGTGCTGGTGGCCATTCCGGGATGATTTACCAGTTGGGGTCGGTTCGGCAAAGTTGGGCTGTCCAATGTCCCAACGACGTGCGGCGACAAGGCTCCTATTGGTCCGAACCCGGAGTTTCGGACTTAAAGAGGGGAGATTGTCGCGGTGCGTGTCGGAGTGACGGTCTTTTACTCCTAGTCCGGGATTAGTGTCCTAATCCGGGATCGTGGATGTGTGAGTCTACTGGTACGCGAGAGCGATACCAAGTCCCATCACCTTCATGATGACGACCACACTGTTGTCACGGGCCCTCGTGGGCCCGGATCCTTGAAGATCGACGGTTATAGGGTGCAGTGGTGGTGGGGGTTGTGGCCCCTCAACCAGACGAAGATAGGCGACGATAACATTTAACTTGACTTTACATTTTGCCTGGGAATACAGACTCCTGTTTGTGTTCTCTTTCTCACGCTTGCCCACGCCACACGTACAAAGGTATTTTTCACGGAAATCCCCGTGACAATGGCGACATGGGTGTGATGGCCCTTCACGTTCACCGAGCAATGTGCAAAGCCCAAAATCGACCATCTCGCGCGCACAAATCGCAACACACTCATGGCGACCGGGGCTAGCTCACCTGGTGGTCGGTATGCAAGTAGAACGCCATCGATGATGGCGCCGGTTCGTCTGCTGTCGTTGGCGCATCCATGGCTCGACCGATCTGCGTGTGCCGAACCCATTCGTCTTCGCGCAGCTTGAGCGTGTGCACCACTCTGCCGTGCGTCGTCGTCACGGCATCTGCACCATCTACGAACGCGACCATGAGCCAGCAGTCTCGACATGCATGTACATAATCGGTTGACGCCCCCGACTGCGTCCATTTCCCATTTCGACCATGTCCAAGTTCTGCACGAATGTGTACCGGCGTCCGGCGAGCCGCCATCCGTTTGTGGCCGATGCGGGCGGCGCTGGGCAATCCACACGGCCAGGTTGTACGAGTCTCTCGCGACTTGCACCAGCATGAGCTGGGACGAACAAAACGTCACGTCCAATTGTGTCGTCGTGGTGCCGAGTGCATCCGTGGGCAACGTCATCGCGGTGACGAGCGTCCATTGAAAATCGTTCGAGTAAAATCGAATCGTGCCGCGGTCGCACACTGCCAGGAGCGGCGTCGATGCCGCGGTGGCGCCGTCTGCATCGCGGACAACATGCACCGACGCGGTCGACGCAAACTGTTTGATTCGAACGGGCCGAAACGCAGCGTTTTGGAGAAAGTGGTCGGGAAATGTCTTGACGCCCGTCGGCGTGTGCATATCGAGAAGTACTTTGAAATACCACGTCGACCCGTCGTCTTTGGACGTTGCCACGACCATCGCGGTCGTGGATGGCGTGTGCACGAGCGCGATGCGGTCAATCTTGCCTGGACCAGCGGTTGATCGACATCAACGGACGACGGACGGCGTACCCGAGAGTTCGCACCGGCAGCATTCCGAGTTGCTCTCGACATGGACAATCGAAATCAAGTCCGCGGACGACCCGAGCAGGACGTAGTTTTGCCCGTTGAACGAGCGCCACCATGCCACACACGTCGGCGACGACATGCCCTGGGCAAACTCGAGAACACTCACGTCTTCGTCATCCCCTGCCACGTTCGAATGGTACTTGGCGCCGTTTTGGCCATGTGCCCGAAGGAACGACGTCATCTAGTTGGGAACGATGGAGGATGGTGTGCACCGAAGAATCATGCGGAAAGAGAACGAACGGGGCATACCTTGGTGAACATGGCGCTTGGCACGACACTCATGAGGTCGTCGGACGCGCCGTCACGCAAATGATTCTGCATGGGAGTCCGCGTGAGGAGGTGAGGCAACGGATGCGTTTTGGTCTCGTGCGAAGGGGACCGACCTGGAGAGAGACTTTGCGCTGCCGCATGACCAGAGACGCCACGGGCATGAGAAGGAGAAACGTACGCAGACCCCATGACACAATCACGACGAGCCAGTCGCCTTCGGGGGCGAACTCCAAACAGACAACTTGCTGGGTCGACGCAGCCGACGGCGACGTCACTCCACTGTCTACGGGGAGTTTCAAGAGAGAGGATGACTGATGTTGCTGCTGTATCTGCAGGCGCTCCAGCGCAGCGGTCCATGGCAAGCGCCAGAAACGAGGATGCAGGTCTTCTTCGAGCGACCGGAGAAGGAGCGTCTTGTCAGCGCAGTAGAACGCTTGGAACTGTTTCTTCGCAGTACATCGAGACGCAAAGGACTTGACCACGTTCGTCTCGTCCGAGTTCTCTAGCGGGAGCTCGATCACCTGCAGGAGACGCCTCGTCTGGAACACGCCGTGCTGCTCGACGAGCCTGTCGCCGCCATCGCTCGCCATCGTCGCGTGCAATGCGATAAAACGCACGTTTTACTCCAGAAAAGGCGCCTTTGTGCAACAACGAGATGGCGTAAAACTACTTGAACGCCTTCCCCAAAATATCATGAGCATGTCGTGGGACGCGTTCCGCGCCGCTGCGTCCGCGCTGACGGTGTTCCAGGGCGCCCTGATGGATGTCAACCATCCCTTCGCCGAGGAATGGAACTGGGAGTGGGAGATCGCAGCACCGTCGAATCCCCTGCATGTACAACGTCTTGTCATCCACGACTTGACTCATGTCGGCTGTAGCGAGCCTATCCCGGGTACGGCTACTTGATCTCGCGCAACAACGTCCGGCACGTTGGAGCTGCACCACTCGATGAAGGATCGTGTGGTACGCATGACGGCGAACTCGACGTTGGAGAGCGATTTGTCTCGGATCCTTGTGCCGTCGATCCAACGACAAATTCCGTCGATGGCTGCATGTGCATGTACGAGTTCCATGTTGTGTACAGTCCAACGTACAAGGTGCCGCTGCTCTATCTCCGTGGTCATCTAGTCGGTGCGTGTGTGTCTCTTTTCACACGGCGTCCTCTGACAGCGCGCGCTCCCGTAGATGGGACGCTGCTCAACACGCAGACCGTTCAGCAGCACATGTCGACGCCCGGCGCCAAGTTTATTTCCCAAGATGAACATCCCGTCCTCGGCCTTCCTTTTTACGTCCTGCATCCGTGCGAGACAGCGGCATGCCTCTCGCTTCTCTTGGACCAACGCGTGTCGACGGCCAGCAGCACTCGTCCGCCATTGCCTCCGTTGCAACACTTGTTGGCTTGGCTCACACTTGTCCAGCCATGCACGCGCATCCGAGTCCCGGCGTCGTTCGCCATGGCATACCTTCGTTCTTCGTCGTCCTGATTGCCGTCATGCTGTCCAAGTTCCTCGTCGTTGCAGGCTTGCATTTTCCGCGCAGACCACACCTGCAACGACCAAGAGCAACCCCCCAGCGCCTCCATCATCATCGATGGCGGATGCATTGTCCAGCAGCCGTCGGCGAGAAATGCCGCAGTCGTCAAGACGGTGTGAGTTGAATACGATTTCGTTCTGTTGCTTCGAACACGCACATACACACTGCTATCGGTCGCCCTGTCGTAGTTCCAAGCAACTACAACTCGATCCCGTCCTTCTTGAGTGCCTTCAGTCGCTGCAGCACCATGCCAGAGTTGGGGCGTTTGGTCGAGTTGGACTGCAAGCACGCCTGGACGAGCTTCTGGAACTCTTCGGGCAGGCTCGTCCACTTGGGGCTCTTGGGGTCGTACGGGATCGGCACACCTTTGCCAGCCATCACGCTGTCGACAATCCACACGTCCGTGTGCACCGTGCCGACCTAGAGGGACAGATCGTTGTGAGACAATTCCGTGCTGCCACCACCACGACCCCAGACCTCGCTAATCTCTCGGTCAAATGGCCGCGTCGTGGTTCCGATTTCGGCCAGCACGACCCCCAACGAGTACATGTCGGCGGCCAAAAAGTTGTGCATCTCGTTCTTGATGACTTCCGGCGCGCGCCACGCGAGCTGGTTGTTCCCATACATTTCTTTGCACATCGTACTCGACTTGTACGACGCCATAAAGTTGAAAATGTTGAGCTTGCATTGGAACGTTGACGACACAAGGACATTCGAACTGCGCAGGTGCTCGACCGGGACAGGGATCGGCATGAGCGTGTGGAGGTAGTGGAGCGCCTCGACAACGTCGGTCGCCATCCCGAGCTGGACCTCCCACGTCAGCGGCACTGCTTGGTACACCGAGATGAGACTGCCCTTCTCCATAAACTCGGCGACAGCGTAAATGTCCGTGCCACTCAAACACGTCACACCCATGTACGTGACGAGGTTCGGGTGGCTTAGCCGCGCCATCTCCTTGACGCCCTGGAAGAAGCTGTCGGTGACGTGGTCGCCGGCAAAGCGCGGCGCACGGCGCAGCACAATGCGCGCGTTCAAACTCTCCATGTCGCCCATCCAAATGTCGCCGCCGAGGCACCGGGCGAGCTGCACCTGATCCGCTGGGATCTTGGTCAACGTGGCGTCGTTCGCGCCGGCGGTCTTGAACTTGGACATGGTTTGCGTCGTCGCGTACACTTCGTCGACGCCGTAAAAGTCGTCGTCTGGCGAGTTCGAGTTGAGCACGCCAGGCGACATGTCCGGGTGGTGGCGGCTGCGGCGGTGCACGACGATCGCGATGAGCACGAGGACAGACGCGATGCAGCTCACGATGACGAGCGTCGTGATCGCGCCGGACGACGGACCCGACGCATCCGAGAGGGTCAACGCAGGCGCTTTGGCTAGTCATGCACGTGGATGAGATCGATCTTGACACAAACATGCCACCATACAATTGCGGCAAAACTTATTCATGTACGCAGGCGGGCAATCTTGAAAGACCGAGCTCTTGAGCGTCAGCTTGGTGGTATTGACAAACTCGTTGAATTTGTCGAACTGCGCGGCCGACGTCATGTTGGGGCTGAAAAATTCGTTGTTGGAGAGATCGCTAGCATACACCACGTCAGCGGTGGCGACGGTACGAACGAAGCGCGTACATGGTGGCAAGGTTGTCCATGTCGAGGACTTCGGTCGGGAACGACCACACTTCTATGCTATTGTAGGTCCTGCACACGGACGACGACGTGAGAAGTTGAACAGGGACGTCTCTCGCTGGGAACGTACAGCGTGGATAGCGATGATAGACCCGTCGGCGGCAATCGGGTCATGACACTTCCTTGCACTTGCCTGTCAACGTGCACGTGAGGGCATGGACGATGACATGGTCAGGAGGCGTACAGCGTCATCAACCGCGAGTCCTTGGACAGGTTTAGTTTTGACGTGTACGTATTGCTAAGAGTCCTGCGTCGACACGTAAGGGACAAGACATGGAGAGGAAAAACGTACAGCTCGGACAACGACTTGGGCAGGTATGCGTTTTCTTCCACTTCGATGGAGAAGTAGTCCAGATTCGGGTCGTCCTTTCCTTCGAGTCCTGCCGGTCGGGCGCCGTAAAATCTCCTGCGTACGGATCGGGATGACCTCGAGCAACGAACCAAGAACGACAGGGACAACGTACAAGTTGACGAGACCGTTCATGGAGGCAAACGTCGAGTTGTTCAGGATCCAGTACAAGCCTTCTGTGGCATACGCACGCCGAAAGATCCTGCAATAAGGGCGTGTCGTGAGCACCATGGGGGCAGCCAAGAAGACAGCGCACAGACGGACATACATGGTCGTAACTAGGTTGTCCGGGTCGACGCAAGTGAGTTTCGACATGAATGTCCGCGGCATCTCAAACGTGCACGTCAACGGGTCCGCACACGTCTTGGGCGCGGACGACGCGACCATGTTGATCGTGACCGTGTTTGTGCGGGCGGTACATATCGGGTCGAGGGTCTGACAGGCGAGGCACAATCGTGCCGTCGACACGTTGAGGGAGCATTTGAGCGCGGGGGCGTTTGTGACTTGCGCGGATGCGAATGCAGCGCCTGCAAGCACGATCCATCCTGCTTTGAACATGGGGAAGTACTTCCTTCGCGCACGCGGACCGCCGGTCGAGTCGCTTGGCGGGTTCGACGCTCTCCAGAAGTGGAATTGGGCGGTTCGCCACCCACAGTATACTTGAAATTTGTATAGCGCTTTCTCGCGCTTGATCATCGAGACAAAGTTACTCACGAACTGAATACAATTGAATTGCATGGCCCGTCCCGCTTCTTCACACTTGATCTTTGTATACGTCTGGTCGTATTTTTATCAAATCGCACCGCCATCGCGTCGACCAATTGTAACGAGGGAACACCGAACCAGCCGGCATAGTGAAACCAAGTCACGACAACGTGTCCACACCGTTTGGGTAGTCGAATTTTGTCCGTTATTATAGTTCCTTGGAGCCCGCGCCACGCACGACCCAACAACGCTGCCGCCCATAGCGCCAAGGAGAGCGTGCCGGCTGCATGTCGTCGGGGGAGGGGGTTGGCACGGACGCTGCCATGCCATGCCAACGAATGCTTTGCACAACAGGGTTGCCTTGGAATGGACATATTGAGAAAAAGAGATGTGCAGGTGACCCCGTGTTCCAACGACCGTGCAAGACAGCGCATAGGTGCCGTCGTCATCGAGGCGAGTTACACCCTTGCGAGCAGTGGCGCGACGAAATCTGAAGCATCCCAGATGGTCGTCGCGCACGACGTTGTCAGGTTGGCGCGAGTGCCCCTCCTCTACCACGACGGCGTGCTGTTTCGGGCGACCGGTAGAGTACCGCGGGGAGTTGGAGGATCGGTCTGCCAGCCAACGTACCCGGCATGGCGAGATCTTGGACAGTCCCTCGACATGCCGCTGCGTGCGTGCACACACGCGTGTTTCGCTCGTTTTCATGCGAGCGACAGGACTATGTTAGCGGAATCGACGGTTCGCTTGCATGACTGCCGTTTTCCATTATTTATTACGTGGCACCAGATTGACATGGGAAAAATGGACTAAGTTAGCGGAACTGGAAAAACGCCGTCATCGATGCGAGGATCAGGTCCACCCCACGCGCAATATATATACACTCGGGATGGCGGCGGCGACGCTGCGCGACGGACGCGAAGACGAGAATGGAGGGAGGCATGTGCGTTCGCTAGAGGGTGACTTCGTTGGCGCTCCGAGTCAAAGGGCTGGGGGGGTCGGTGGACATAAACATCACGCTCGATCGAAACGACTCGACGAGGTGTTCGCGGGTCGCATTCAAGCTCGGCGTCGTGTGGAACGATTGAAACACGCCTTCGTCGACGTCGTCGTCGGAATCGTCCGCACTTGTTTCGAGTGGGTCGCTGTCGGTCATGTGGTCTTCCACCATCGTACGAAACACACGAGAGGCGTGTTCGAGATCGTTGCTGGTCATGTTTGTGAAATGACCGACCACGACTTGCAGGGGTGGTCGACCGGACGGATCACGCGCACAACAAGCTCGAATCATGGCGAGGCTTCGGGCGTCCGTCGCGTCGGCGGCTGCACGCCAGTCGAACGGATGCAGGAGCGGGTCGTTGTCATCTGTACGACGCGCCGTGGTCGTCAAGTACATGTCACCGCCAACATGACCCTTGGCATGCACCAGCGGCGCAAAGCACAGGGTTCGCGTGAAGATTTCACCGAGGACAAGCCCGAGGCGGTACACGTTGGCGGCTTCGCGCTCGTGCAACGTGCAGCACTCGATGACCTACGAAGACAACTCGCGTCAGCGTCAACTGCGCGTCCGTTGATTCGTACGCCTCGTGTAGCGATCAACTCTGGAGGTAGCCATTTCATTCTTCCAGCTCCAAGCACGGCCGTCTCGTCCGGCCCGCGGCATGCAGACTGGGTGAACTGGAACACGTTCAACTTGCACTCGAGCGCTGCGTTCACCTACATGAGAAAGATGGCATGGTCGAGCGAGAGCATGTCATCGCGGCACCGACGTACCAGAAACGACTTTGTATGGAGCACCAAATTCACACAACAGAACGGGTTGTACGTCGATTCGAACGACGAATACACAAACGCGACAGCGTCCACAACGTTTTTGGCGAGCACGTGCTTCTGCGTGCCGTCCAAGTTGATGGTGGGTGCATGGACGAGTGCGCCGAGGCCGCGCTTGTCCATGTACTCGACAATCGCGCAGAATTCGCCGTCCGTTTCGTGAAAGTAGACGCCCTTGAACGCAACCAGGCACGGGTGCGGGCGATGCGCGATAAACTTGATCGCGTCGACAAATCCTTGGAGCATGCCGGCGTCGAGAATATCGTGGGATCTGCGGACCACTACCTTGATGTCGTGGAGTTTACTGACCCAGTACAGTTTGGTCCCTGCGAGGCGTTGCGGCGGATAGACAAAGTCCCGTGGCGGCACGCGGAAGCTAGAGTTGGCGGCAGAGTTGCGCCGGCCAATGTCGGTCGCATCCATCACACCATGCGAGAAGTCCAAAGTGTTGTCGAGTGGAGTGAGAGTCATGCCGCGGTGGGACGAATGTGGCGGGTTCAGACTCGAGTTCAAGTGCACCGCCATATCGTTCGGCAACTCGCCAGGTTTGCCCTTGCGACGGTAGAGAAAGATCCCGACGAGTAAGGTCGCCGCCACGACACCGCCAGAGATGGACGCCACAAGCACAATCATGTTGGACGAGTCGGACGAGGATTTTCCCACAGAAAACAACACCGGGCCCTTTGTCGCAACATTGGACAGCTGGGATGACGCGCCCGGGATGGACGTTGTCATGCCTACGATGGGAGTTGCTGGAGCCAGGGACTCTGTTTCTTCAGATGGAGTGTTGGAAGGTGGTTTCGTGGATGCAGCGAGCGGCTCAGGGCTGTGTGGTTGTTTTTGAGCAGAGTGGGGTGTTGTCGAGGGCAGAGGAGTCCGGAGGGGGGATGGTGTTGGCGCAGACGACGTTGCCGTCGCTGGTCGTGGATCTCGGACGCAAAGACAAAGGGAGTTGCTGATGACAAGGGGAAACGAGTCATCGGAGCACTTGCACGGAGCGACTGGCTGGCTCGTTAGCGAGCTGGCGCTTCCACCGGTAGCTTGAACGGTGTCGTGACTGTCTAGGCGTAGTGCTTGCGACATGACAAGGTGTTCAATGCGCTTCACGTCCTTGGACTTGACTTGGACGGGTGGAAATACATTGCCCCGGAGGTCTCTGACCAAAAGTTCACTCCGTCGGGCGAGTTTGTGGAGTAGAACGGGAGGGGGGAGCTTACAGGTGCTTTAGCGTTTGTATCGCCAAAAGGAACGTTGGAAACGCGGTGAAGTTGTTGTTGCGTAGGGAGCTACCTCGATCATCGTCACATGGGTTTTGTGAGGGACTCAGAAAAGGAAATTACATGGTGGAGGCGATGCTATCCGTCCATCCATCTTGTGACAGCTCGAGGCCCGGGTTGTTGTTGAGTGTGCTGGCCAAATACGACATAAGTTCTCTGGGCTGGTAGCAAGGAAGGGGTAGTACATGGAGGTCAAAACATTGGATTCCGGTAGTTCAAAGAAAGCGAGTTCGCACGAGATGCATGTCCTAGCGGCGGAAGCAGTTAGATGTCGTGGAGAAATGGCAACGGCGGCCATTACAGTGATTCCAACGACTTGAACGAGATTGAGTCTTCGCTCAGGTCAGAGATGGCCACGTCGTACAAGTTCCTAGAGACACAGCGTCAACTCCAGTCATGGCGCGTCCAGCTTGGTCAACTCACAACGCCCGGAGACGCGTGAATGAACGAAAATCGTCTTGGAAATCGAACGAGACGCGAGGGGTCGACTTGGGACCACGGATCGACCTGTGCAACACACACCACATAAGCACACGAATATCGCGCAGGAATCGCATGCAAAAGAGAAACGTACAACGTCTCGACGGCGCTTTTCGCATCGCCAGGTTCGACCCACGCCGTCGAGTTGGCGACAAACGCGGTAGTCAAGGTCGCTTCCATTGGAGACGCATGAAGGACGACAGAGATGTCCTGACGCAGGGGGTGGCCAACTTGCGCGCTGTGCTTCCTGCACTGGACGACGACTTCGTCTGTGCCTTTGGCATGTCGTGTCGAAATCTCGAAAGGGTGTGGACAGACATGCAGAGAATTGCTCGTGCCTGGATCGTTGCCATTTCTGCGGTGGTGGGACGTTTCTCGAGCACTGGTGGCGCAGGTCGCAAGCACCAGCAGACCTGCACACCACCACATTGGTGCACTCCTCACCCCGACCATGATGTTGCTGCTCTGTGGTCCCCACGGACACAAGCAGACAAGTACTGCTGGAATGTCGCAGCGTTGTGGTGATATCGACGACGACGCGACGACAACATACATGATATCCTACACGATGTGTTCAGATTTAATAAGAGAGTTGGGGCAATTCCTTGCCACGACGACAGAACGCCCGTTGTACCGCAGTCGAATTCGTCTTCAAATTTGTATGCATTGACTTCGTCAAAATGTGGGTCATCTGGCCCAATCAAAATCGTTCTTGTCGTCGAAAGGCGTCATGGCGAACTCGTGGCACAATTGACGACGGGCATGGCGGAACACACCCTTTGGGACGAAGAAGCATGAGCACGAGGTTGGGAGGAAGGATTCGGGCGTTGACGAAGTTCTCTCGTCACCGAGATGTCGTTTGCGCGTGCAGGGTGTGCAGGAGTTTCTTGTACTTGCGTCGTTCTGCCCGGACCACGTCGGGATGGGTCGGCTCGAAGAAGATGGCGCCAAACGTATTCGCGATGAGGTTCGTCATCGCGGCAACGACCCAGCTTACAAGGGCAGCTCTCGTGTACACGACTTCATTGCCTCCACATGGCATCGCCGAGGTCGCGCCGTCAGGGGCATGCGACGACGACAGCTGTAGCATATTCCACACTTCCATGTCCTTGGCAACTCCCATCGTGATCATGATTATGCTACACGACAACAAGTCGACCCGATGCACCGTCAGCTTCAAGGGAATTACACGCGCATGAAGTGCATTGTTGCAAGCGTAGAGTCCGGTGGTCGAGCAGAATCGTCGCGACGTAGAATTCGGCATTGCGACTGCCTCATCGCAGGAACATACCACATATTTTCGAGCATCGCGCAGTGGGAGATAAACTCGAGGATGTCAAACCACGCCCCAATACCCTTGGATCGTTCTGCACGCTTGTGTCAGCGCCAAGTCCAAGTGTTCAAGGGATTTGTCGACATGGCATCATATCCCATACCTGGAACGGGGCGCTGGTGGTGATAGCTCAGCGCGACCATGTTGAGTCGTTGGTGCAGGACATTTGTGGCGAGGGCGGCGAGGAGGGCAAACGGAAACACGATGGTGAAGCACGCGAGGTTGGAGTACTGCGAGATGCTGTCGTCGTATTCGGCAAACAGATCCCATGGCGGCCGGGCGAGTTCTTCGAGGACATCCTCGTCCACTTGTTCAAAATGGGGCAGCACCGTGCGGGTGCGATTTCGGATGGCGTGTGCCAGCGATCGCAGCCGCTGATGGACTTGACTTCCCAACCGCGTCAGCAATATCGGGAGCCAATACTTGGCTCCAAGCTTGGCGAATTGGGTCGTGAGAAACGTGTTCCTGGTATTGCACACTCGTGAACGCGGCCGTGCATGTCGATTCGGCATGACAGAGGGTTCCTCAAACAAGGGATAGAGTCGCAAAGACGTACCGCATGAGGTCGGCAAAGCGCTTCGGATCCACTTCGACGCCGTCGTCAACGGTCCAGATCGCCGAAAATGGCTCAAACGGTATGTAGATGAACCCGACGCAAACGTAGTAGACACACACGCTGAGAAAGTAGAACGAGTACATCTTGTATACCACGGACCGCTCAAATTCCCACTCAAACTTGTACTTCGGCGAGCCGCTTGGCGAACGGGACGTACAGCGCACACATCTACGCGAAACATGCTCCGTTAACGAGGTCAAGATCGTCGCCAAAACGACCACGGAACGATTTCCGGGGCGGGCATCGTGGCATACCCCTTCGTCAAACACGACGCCAAACAGGATATCGGGAACGGCGCCAACGATGAATTTGAAGAAGCCAGCGTCACGCATCCAGTGCTTGCCGGTGGGGAGTATACCACAACCAAATATCAGACACAAACCCAAGCGCGGCGCCGACGAGGACGACGACGCACAACCGACACGGAGAACGTCAGGATGGTCTTTGGCAAGCGGTGCGTGGACGAGAAGTGCAGGTCAAAGATGGGGCTTGACCCAACAAAACTGAGTTGAACGGCTTCCCCGTAGAACGTATCGCGCTCACGATCATGCTTGGAAATGTCGTCGAGTTTCGATGCACGAGGAAATGTTCTTGCCGCTTCCAACGCCAGAGCACCTTGGAAGACAGGTGCATGAACTCGCACGACAGAACAGCATGAGCAGTACCATTTTGGACCAGACGGTGACGGCGAGGGAACACAGCATGTGCAAGACAGCGCTGGAAGTCGAGTCCGAGCCCACCACGGCAACGAGTCCGGCGAACATGACATAGATGCATGACAGCAGGATCAAGTGCAAGTTCCAGTGCATATATCGTGTCAAGGTCCGCAGGGGTGAAGAATCCGAGGCGCGTGATCGCGTACTGCACACGAGGAACTGGACGTTCTTCTCCTCGTCATGCAACGGAACGACCGATATGACCCTCCATTTCGCTGGGTGAAATACATGTCGTCGCGCAATCCTTGCAGCGTCAACCGGCATTTCTCGGTGGAAGTCATGGGGGCCCTTCCAGGTACACAGCGTGAGGACTGCGAAGGATCGAAGGTGGAATACCATATGAGCCTGCTCCTGTAATTCACGAACTTTGGAGCAGATCCGAGGACACCGTTTTTCAACCAAACTTGGACGTTCGCACGATGTCCAAGCTTTTCTAGGTACATCAACTTTGCACGCACCTATCAAGCGGCATGGTGATTTGACAGGGAATGGGCATGGAAGGGTCCACCACGACGACAACAATCTTGGCTCGCGCAAGAATCGAGTGTTCGTAAAATGTGTCGGGGAGATGACAGCTTGAGCACCTGCCGTGTTCACGCATGATATGGCGACTTCCCAACGTGCTCTATGCGCTGCCAACTTGACCTTGATGACCCGGACGAGTGTTTTAGATGCCGTCAGAACGGTCTTTGGAACAACTTGCATCAACACAGCGCTCACTCGATCTTTCAGGGCATGTGTCCCTGATGGAGACGGTATTGCTTGAAGTCCAGCAGATCCGTCAAGGGTTTCGCGGCGAGACGTGGCGCTTCGGGATGAGTCGTCTGCCCGTTTCCTCGACCCAGTACGACTTCATCTCTCTCTCATCGACGACACCCGACTGGAGATCATGCGACGGATAAAAGCAATGCGACCGATGTATCCCCTTCGCTTCGTCGGGTTCACCTTCACATGAATGGGTCCGCGGGTCGGTACCGACGGCACATGCATGCCTCGTTTGATGGCGCGCGACGTTTGGCCCACGAATTCAAAATCCTCGAAGTTGATTGGCTGTTAAAGAGATTTTCGCGCATTTTCACATTTGCCACACTGACGACATATGACCAAGAGCGGGGAAAAGCTGTGCGCGACGCGGTGTCCGCTTCCACCTGCGACGGAGGAGCGCGTCCATCTGCTTCCGTGCCGTGTAAAGCATGATGGTAAAGCCCGAATCTCGTCGTACTTTGTCGTGGATAAGACGACCAACACGGCGCGGTTCCGAGGCGTCCAGCTGCAAGGAAACCCCGTCGATTTGCATTCATTGGGATACACTGGCCTCCTGATGGTCGACGATGGTCTTCGCGACGAAAGCATGAGAAATGCATTTGATGACTCGGACGACACAGCTCCGACTATCTGGGAATTGGATGGGCATTTCGCCACGATTGTCGATTGGCAGACAAAAGATAACGTGTCCCATCCGCCGCTCAACTCCCGCTTGGAATCATGGGCGAAATACGCTTCCGCCGTACGTTCTACTACATGTCATGCATGCTTGCAATGTGCTTACCATGATTGCTGTAGATCCACGACGAATGATGCATCACCAATGCATGTAGAGATTTACAGTTCGTTATCACCGGTGATACGTTTGCTGTTTCATCTCCTGAATTGCCTTGTACCGTCCTGCATAATACCCTGACTGGTACCACGACAAGAGCAGTTTTGACAAATCGTCGTCACCATCGATCGCAGGAAGGGACACGCCTGGGCCAACGCCGACACTGAAAGCATGGCCCTGGGGAACATGGCGAACCCGAGGGTGTTGGAAGGCACTGGATGGCGGTTGCAACGGTGGAATGTAACTTCCGTGCCCGTGTGTCATGGCATGAGCGTATGCCCGGGCATACGCATCAGCGTAAGTAGTTGAAGTTGCATGAGATGATTGAGGCGGTGTTTGGGTGAAGGGTGATGGTGCTTGGTACGGGGAGTGACCTCCGTCCAAGTGAGCATGCGCGTATCCGAAATGAAGTTGTGGTGGGATAGCTTCATGCGGGTAAGCCATACTTGGCGACGGCGGAGGTTGGTAAGCTGCAGCTTGTTGAGGGATGTGAGGAGTACTTGGTCGGTACTCGTTGGTCGTGGGGGAAGGCGTCGCAGGATTTGCGTGTACTGGGGTGTACTGCTGCTGCACCGAAACTTTCGCTGGTGCAGCCTTCTACGAGTATGCACGATTTCAAACTGTGCGATCCACCGTCGAACACGTACCTTTTTGGTCTTGGCGGGTGGTGCACTCGCGGCTTCTGCTTTCTGCTTATTCAATGCAGCGTCAAATGCCTGCACAGGTGAGGTCAGTCTTGCGCACGACCTCACATGAAGCGGCGCCCGATACCTTGAGGATCGCCAAGTCGTCCCATTGTTCCTCGTCGTGCGTCATCCAGCGGTCGAGCTCCGTTCGGTGAAGAATTTTCTGCACTGGTGGAGAAATGCACCAATCAAAAGATTTCACTTGTATTTTTTCGTCACCTTTCCATTATGCCGAAATAATGTACTTATCCCACAATAATTGCGACAAATGACTTCCTCCTCGTCGAATAATAATACAGTCACTTCAAGATATTTTACTCCGCATAAATTTCACAAGGTGTACCAATTCAGCGGCGTCGGGATCACGACAACGTGCACGCGCGGCGCTTTTGAGCAAGCAGGCGCTCAAGAATCGGTTCCGGTGAATGGATGACTTGTCCATCCACAACTACCCTTGCACAAAGCAGCGATGTGTTCGAGCGATTCGTCGCATTTGTCGTCACTGGGGACGACAACCCGGCCGACCGACGCAAAACATCCCACGCGCTCTAGCGATTCGAATCGACCAGGTCGGGATCCACCCACGCCGTGTTCCTGCACGTATGGGTGCGTCGTGGCAAGTCAAAACGCGCATCATGTTTCGATCGAATCCAACTAGCTACGCCGACGGGACGTGTTCGGCGACCAAGTAGAGCCGACACAGCTCGCGAAAGTAGCTTCGGAGGATGCGCTGCTCCATCTCTTTCTTGCTTTGGATCGGGTTGGACGCGTTCAGTTCGGGGCACTGAATCAATTGGGTCAAGATCTCGACATGGCTACAATCGTGATATCCATGGGCACATGCAGGTTTCGTCGACGTACCTCGGGTTCTTGTGCTTGGTGTTGGCATGCAAGTGCACCAGCGTCTCCAAATACGACAGCTAGACAACACCGTCGTGAACGATCCTTGCTTGACCAACGCCATCGCATGTACCTCCCAAATGTACTGAAAGAACGCCGCGTCGTGCTGCGCGGGCGACAGGTGCAAGATGCGCAGACCGTACGCCACTTCATCGGGTGGAAAGATCTGGTACAACACGGCCGCAGCGACATGGGCACCGAGCTTGACGAGGCAGTACGACTAATCGCGCACGTTTTCAGCGACAACGCGGACCGGATGCCAACGTACCAACCGAACGAGGGACCCGTGGTCGATCACGTCGGTAAACTGCGCATCTTCAAAGAAATTGGTCGCCAACGACGCTGCGACCAAGTAACTTCGCACGGCCGCTGTAAAGTCTGCCCATACAACTCGTGTGTCAAGCACGTGGTGGCCTCGTTGGGGCGTACCGGGAGCAGACGAGAGTTTTTGAAGCACGATCGGATTGACCGCGACGTCGGCACGGGCGCAGTGCCACCTCGGATCTCGTGGACATCGCGTCACGAGGGCTTGGAGGCACACCAAGTGCACTTGGACAATTTCCGACTGCGTCGCTTTCACCGACTGCACGGCGTCGACGCCCGTCGGATTGTCTGGCGCGAACGCCATCAAGATGGCCAGGTCGCCGTACGGCGTCAAGTCGTACGAAACCCGATACTCGCACTACGGAGGTCTCTGCAACCAACGGTGGCATGCCAGGCGACGTACCAAGTTGAGTGCGTAGGCGCGCTGAAGGAGACCGGCCGTAAGCGACACGATCGTGTCCAGCACTGGAACAGGCACCCACTCGACCAAACATTCTCGGGGAGCTGCAGCATCCGCCACTTCCTTCACCACATCGTCCAGCAGCCCGACCACGATTTTGACAGGGAATCCGTTGGCCAACGAGGACGGCGACGCCGTCAAGACGAGCCGACTCGTCGTGTGCATGAGGGCGCCGCAGACGCTCGAGATGGTCAACAAACGGCTCGTTTTGTCGGCTGGGACAGCACATAAGTCAGCGAGATCGATGTGTGCAGCGGTGTTGTGGAGGCTGGGCGAGCGATTCATGCAAACGAGGTGCAAAGTACCTGGGGTGTCCGTCAGGTGAGCTTTCCACGACACTTGGCTCAGTTCGGCCCATTGGGATTGATGGAGCATCCTGGATGCCATCGCCAAGATCATGGCGTCGCATTCCTACCAATCTCGTCATGGAATCATGCACGTGGAGGACGTTGAATGCGAGGAGGGTACCGTGGGGGTGTCCATGAAGGGCGGGTGGTCTTGGTACAGGCGCTGCTGACGGCGAGTTGCGTCAGCCACCACGACTGGCGGGCGCAACGGAATGCCCTTGAAAATCTCTCGTTGGAAAGCTTCGACTTGGTGATTTCGCTCTGGGTCGGCGGCGGTGATGTTCTCCACGTGGCCATGAAGGTACTTGACGTCATCGGCGTTGATGAGGATGCGGCGCAAGGCACAGATCCCAACCGTCATGATCGAATTGAATCGACTGGAACGGGGCTCCGTGGTGGCGGGAATCAACAGCAGCGGCACAAGCACCTACATCCATCGTAAAGCGACCACACGCGCATGCGTTGAGCGCACATGTTGGTATAGAGCGTTGAGGATGCGCAGCTTTCGGACCGCCGCAGCGACGGCGGTCCATTCCATTGCTGGGTTGTCGCTGGGCTGGGATATAAATTGCTTGAAATTGAACTCGAGTTGACTTCGGCATCTGCCGACGCACACACTGAGCCATGGCAAAGGTAGCGACCTCGACTTGCCTCGTGGAGAGCACCGCCGTGGACGGTGTGCCATCAAGTCGCTGGAGGTTGTCCTTCTCGAGCGCTTGGATCAAGTTGGGCCAGTCGCTTTGGGCCCACCAGTGCGCCACAGACTCTTCCAGCGACGACTCTGCTTTGCCGACCACAGATTCGCACGCATGAAGGTACCCCACCAGCATCTACAGCGACGTCACTGTTCCAGGAATTGCAAGGTTGAAATCTACCTTGTCGCCGAGCGGTGCTTGGTTGTCTTGGACTTTCACGAGGGTTTGAAAGCATGCCAGTGCCATGTCGTATTGCTTCTGGTGAAAGTGAAAGATGCCCAAGTCCATGCGAAGGGCGTGGCGTAGCGAGACTGTCGAAGGAGATGGATTTGTCGATGGCGTTGTCGCCAACGACATTTGGATATCTTCCAGAAGCTGCGCCACTGGCACGAGACCAGAGATGGAAGCAAGTTGTTCGACCTCGTCGGGTGGCGGCTTCAAGTTGTCGCTCAAGGGCAGCTTGTTCGACACAGTCAATGCATTCATGAGCATCTTCTTGATCGCAATACGGAGTTGCCACCGATTATGCAGCAGGATCGCATCGTCCATGTGAATATGCGCCACATCGTGGAGATTCAACCCACCTTTCTTGGGATCGCTGGCATACTTGACGAGGCCGTCCAGTAGACCCTTCTGGAGGTTCGTCGGCACCGTAGCTTCAATATCTTCCAGAGTAAACTGGAGCTGGAGGACTACTAGTGCCGCAAGGCATTGCAATGTGTGGTCCCGAGCTTTCGTTGGTTCGTCGGCCCCACTAGGCTTCGCCTTGCGCAGGAGTTCCGTGAGCACGTCGTGCGCCGTGGGAGTCAACGTCGGGTTTGCTTTCAACGCTTGCGTGTGGGCAAGAAGCTTGGCTGGAAGGAATAGAAAGTCGTACCAGTCGTTCTCGGCGTACGCGGGTTGCACCTCGATTGCCGGTTGTTGGAACACTGAGCGATACGTTCGGTCGGCGGCAGGAACTGGGCGAGCGGGGCTGTTGGGAGAAGGTGGAGGCTGGCGGGCGGTGCTTCCACCCAGTCCAAACACTAGTCCTCGCTTGTCGATGATGTCTTGGACATCGTCATCTGACGGTCGCGGCGTCCCTGGGCACTCCATGATGGTGCTGGCCTCTGTGATCAACAGTTCAACACACGGACGTCTATACGGGATATACTTCAAAATTTAAATGAACAATTGTTTATCTTTGACGAAATGAACAATTGTTTATCTTTGACGACTAACACGGACCGTCGCACCAATCGAGAGCGATCCACGAAAATAATTCTAAAACTTCATTTAAGGCATTCAACTGTCAAAGCCTCACCTTAATACATGAAAAATGATTCATTTACATCCAATTCAATCAAGGCGACATTGGGGTGTCGACATTTACGTCACGCATCATGATGGAGATGCGACGGGTGCGCTCAACAGGTTGGTTCTGGAAGACTTGAATGCCTGGAAGAATCTCATGCGTGTACCGGTAGCGTACACCGCCCCTAGGAATGAAAGCCACGCGTCGTGGCATACACTTGTCTATATGGGAGTGTACCGCATGCAGTAGAAGGATCGGCGTGGCAAGAACAGGTCGAGCCGCGAGTCGCCATGCTCCTCTTGAAAGCGCATGACAGCGGGAGAGAGTAAGTTGAGACCAGCTACGACTTGGCCGGAAAACTGTCGCCGAGTGAGCACAGGTGTTCGATTGCTGGCCAACAGTTTAACCTTACCTTGATCGAGTCGACATGAGGTTTGATGTAGCCTTCAGCTGCCAAGTCAATGACGTGGACAGCAGGAAAGTACTCCAGGTCTTGAGGCAAGATTGGCAATTTACGCACGCGCGCAAGAATGTCGGCAGCCTCTGTCGGTCCCATGCAAGCATTTTGGTTACTCAACGCGGACGTATTGCAATACCTTGGCTCCATTTGATCGTCTCCATCTCCTTGAAGTTGATGATCACTTGGTCCCAGTGATTTACCTCGTATCGTCTTCGCCGTAATAGTGCGGCAGCTTCGTCTGCCAGTACTCGCTCCTCATGCTCGGATAAGACATCTTCCATCACTTGGAGATCGTTCCCACACAATGCTTCATCGTGGCACATGGATCGATCGACTAAGTGCGAGTCTTGCCACGAATATGAAGTCGAGAACGCTCTAGCGACGCATGTCTTGATAGCATGGGTGACGCCTCGGCGCCGCATCATCCGCAGCGGCACCATGGACGACCCGGGAAATTGCGGTGTGCACTTCTGTTGCACCGATATGAATCCAAGGTTTTGATTGGCTCATGCAGAGTTCATAAAATAAATCTTCAAGGGAGCATTCTTTTAGTGTATGCGGCTGTACGAAATCCATTTAATTGTCCCTTGAGCGCCATGAAATGCTTGGTTTTCGCATCATGTCAAGTGTCGACGCGGTCATCTACCGCGTGGGCTTGATCCTTCCACTGAAGAAGACTCGGAATGGACGCATGCATGATCTCCTTACAAGCCAAGACAATGGTGTCCACTTCATTCACATCGACCTCAGCACCGTCCCATCTGCCCAAAGCCTCGTCGACACGTATGGACCCCTCGACGCGATCCTGCACAAATTGGCGCACGACATGGTCTTCGAGCCTCTGGGAGATGCTGCGGCCATCAAGAACATGCAGATCATCCGTGACTTTGTCGCTCTCAGCCCCAACGTTCCCTTCATCGATCCGTTGGAAAGCGTGCGGGTGCTCACGGACCGCGTGGCAGTGTGCAAAATGCTCACCTCAGTTCCTGGGTCCCTCTTCCACCTTCCGCGCTACGTTGTCCTCGACTCGACGGCGTCAAAAGACAAAGTGCTGTCCCAAATCCGAAGCGGCATATTTCCATTGCCAGTATTGGCGAAGTCACTGGAGGCCTGTGGTATGTGCCCTCCTCGTCTATCAAGTGCTCATGAGTGAGGTTAGGCACGGATGCGTCGCATGTGATGAAAGTCATCTCGCGCCTGGAAGACATTGAGGCGATCGATGTATCCATGGCCCCCATAATGCTCCAGGTGTGCAATCCACCCACGCACCGCGACGAATCCACCCATTCTGTAGGAATACGTGAACCACGGCGGACGCCTCTTCAAAGGCTACGTGCTGGGCGACGACATCCTAGTGTCAGAGCGAACTTCATTACCAGACTTGAGTGGTTCGATGACGGCAGTCGAGTTCAACACACAGTCGCCGTTTCCCACAACGGCAGACTTCCATGGACCTCTATCGTCCAGCTCAAGTGGGACGGCTGCACCATTGAACGATCCGGCGACACTGTGGACGGAGGCGCTCGACAAGAGCGTTCAAGCCATCGGCCGAGCGATCCAGGCGACAACCAACTTGTCGTTGTTTGGTTTCGATGTGATCATGGCGTCCAACACGAACGAGCTGATGGTCGTCGATGTCAACTATTTTCCATCGTTCAAGGAGATGCTCAACTTTGGCTCCGTCCTGCGCGCCCATGTGCGAAAAGTTGTCAAAAGTCGGGAGAAGTAAAATGTACCCTTTGGGATGGCTCTTCACTCTCGTGCATGAAAGAGTCGTCGGGTTCAACGACGAGGGTGGGGTATGTAGAGGTGTTTTTGCATTAAGCCGTTTACAATTGGCCGCAGTTGGCAATCACGACAGGCTTCTTGGTTTGGCCAGACTGCGAGCCGAACGATTCGATCTTAGACACAACATCCATACCTTGGGTGACACGGCCGAACACGACGTGCTTGCCGTCCAACCAGGGGGTGGCGACGGTGCAGATGAAGAATTGCGAGCCGTTCGTGTTGGGGCCGGCGTTCGCCATCGACAAAACACCAGGGACGTCGTGGATGCCGCTGAAGTTTTCGTCAGCAAACTTGTCGCCGTAAATCGATTCACCGCCCGTGCCGTTGCCGCGAGTGAAATCACCGCCTTGGCACATAAAGTTGGGGATGACTCGGTGGAACGACGAGCCCTTGAAATGCAAAGGCTTGCCCGAGCGGCCGACACCCTTTTCACCGGTGCACAACGCACGGAAGTTTTCGGCCGTGAGGGGGACCTTGTCGGCGTACAATTCCATCACGATGCGGCCGACAGCTTCGCCGCCAATGGTCATGTCGAAGAAAACGGACGGGTTGGGCATGTTGCGTTGTCGATGGGAAATTCCAAAATGAATCTTTCCCCGCCACACACTGATGGAGAAAATCCCCTTCCCCTGCATTTTTATTCTGGATTTATTGACATCACTTGGTTACAGTATATCCGTTGAGTGGACGAAAAAAATACTGTGGTGGATTCGACTCCTCTAAGTGCGCCGCAGTTGTCGAGGCGAATCCTTGACGCCTACCGGATACTACGTTCCATATCCGTATAACGGGTAATTCAAAATCTTCAACGTCGACAGAGGACGATCGCTTGCTTCATCATGAGATTCGCAGATGGCGTCGGTGCGGCGTAGGAGGATGCACAGCCAAAGCAAGTAGCTACGCGAATCGACCACTGCTGTATGTGTACATGACGCATACGGGTGCGTCATCCTCAACAGTGTCGTGTAACCCAGGTTCAGTGTTGCAATTAGCCTTGCAGGTCGAAGAGTCCATCACCCCTCGGATCTGTGCATTCGTCGAGCATTACAGGTATCCGTTGCTGCTCACAAATAAGCCATGATCCATGCCGTGTTCATGAGAAAGGTCTTGTGTTGGTGCATTTGTCAGGCTAGAGTGATTGTTCTCTCTCGAATCACTTTGGGAGTAACGCGGTGCGATCGTCGACGACTTCGTTGCCTACGACCTTGGGACCATCTTCTTGTGACACATCCGACGCCCACACTTGAAACACAATGCCACCGAGGCCAAGGATGACGGATGCGATCGAGAACACGAGGTCCCAATTCCCGCTCGCTTGGAGAATGTAACCCGTCACAATATTGCCAAAGATGCCCGGAATCGTCCCGATCGTGTTGCTCACAGCCATCAACTAGAGAAGATATGAGCATTGTATGGACGAGGTGCATTCGATCGTGGCGTACATGGCCGGCATGGCGCGGTGCTACGTCGAGCATGTTGATCCAGAAGCCTGCGGTCGCGCCCCGGGACAGGAACAGCGTGAGTGAGAGCAGAGCAACGGCCGCCATGCTCGACGACGAAAAGCGAAGGAGGTAGAGTGTGATGCCCGACCCGATGAGTCCAAATCCGTTCATGAGTTTGCGCACAGTGAGGACGCGGACGCCTTTGCCAATCATCCAATCCGATAGATAGCCCCAAAAGAGCACGCCGAGGTACCCACAAAAGTAGGGCAGGGCCGCGGCCACTCCCGACGAGGCCATTTGTAAATGCAGCTGGAGGCGCAAGTACTGTGGAATCCAGCCCAGGAGGACATACCTACGACAGAACTAGGTCAGAGCACTCGATAGGAAGCGCGTCACAGTCGACCAACAACTGGATCAGGCACACGTAGGTCGCACTGTCATTTCGCAAGAAAACGAATGGCTCGGCCTTGCAGTGCCGTCGATGGGTCATACAAAGTCTGCATATCACCACCCCCATTCAAGTGCTCAAATTGTCGCCAAGCGCTGGGCATGATGAGGAAAACAGGAAAACGGTTGTCTATCCAAGGCAGAAAGTTGCCAAAGCACACTGTCATGTTGCTCCCGCGCAGCACCTGCACTGCCCACATCAGGTCAAAGCCCACGTCGCCGGCAATAAGACACATGCACAAGGTCACGACCACTCCACGACAACATTTCAGCGACGTACCATCCGTAGTTGTAGGCGAAATGAGTTATGTAGATAGCAAGCACGGGTGGGGCGTAGAAGTGCATGGTCGAGTCGTCATCGTCGGGGGCGCCTCGTCTTGCAACGATCAATGCGCGCTCTTCCACCGACGTAAACTTGTCTGTTTCGGGTGCGTCGGCGCCGCGGACGTAAAACACCACGACCCACACCGTCGACAGCGCGCCGAACGCTATAAAGATGGCGGGGTATCCGAACTGCGACATCAACCACGGCGAAAGCGACATAGCTACAACAGTCCCGAGATCCATGCCGCTACTGACGTTCGCTGTAAGGCGGCTGCGCTCGGGCAGCGGATACCACGCCAGAGCAATCCCATGCATGCACGGGAAGATGATGCCTTCTCCAAGACCCATCCCGACGCGGGCGATCCAGAGCAACGTCGATGACTGAGCAAACGGCACTGTGAGCAGGTCGAAGAACGTCCAAGTGACGACGCCAGCAAGAAGCACGATCTTGGGCCCATACAGCTCTGCCGCATGCGCTCCAAGAGTCTGGGTCGCAATGTACCCGTAGAAGAACGCCGACAGAATATGGCCTTGGACTCCGTGATCGGGTTGAAACGACGGGATCGCCACGCCGATGTTTGTGCCTATGCAGCGTCGATGTCATTCCGCGCAACTTCTTGAAATCGAACGTACGGTCGGCGTAGCAAAGGATGGTTCCTAGCGCACACAGCGCCGAGATCTCATATCGACGGATGCCGCCGACAACGCCAGTCGCTGCCATCACGATGACCCACGGTATCTCCGGATAATGCCTTGTCACATCTATCCGGACCTCACCCACTCGGCACTTACAGTAGTGATGAGTTTGTTGAGATTGCGACGTTAGCGCACCGAAGGTCCCACGTGGAGGACCTGGGAAGCTTCACCCGGCAAGGAGGAGTCTCCACTTTGGGCGCATACAGCCCACTGGCGTGAATATAGGCTGCAACCACTCCTGCATGTGGAATCAGTCCCAAATACGCGGCTGTTCCAAGTCCACGTCGCTGTGGATATCTCGGCATGGCAACATAGCTTGGCAAGTGAGTAGGCTCGTGCTGCAAACCATAAACGCCGGATTGTGTACAATCAACGACGTCATGAACCAATTGCAGGTTCAGGGGAAGTGAGGTCGTCGCCGCTACTGCACCGCAATAGTTCCGAGACTTGGAAGAAAATGTTACCGAGGACAAGGGCTCCACTGACTCCGTCCAGACCACAACGCAGAGTAAAGGAATCGTGTGCATGGACTAAAAGGAGCAGGTGCCCCATTGTCGGTGCGTCGTCCACTCGACCAGAGCATCGTCGCCCGCGAGCATTGGTTGGCGTGTCTTCGCCCGGCTTCCATGGAAATTTGTGTGGTCGGGATGCGGATGGCGACGTTGCCGACGTCGCGATTTGATTGGGTGCCGGCGGCCTTGGAGGCATCGGATTGGGTAGAAATCAGCGCATTCCCTAGCCGCACTTTTTGAGCCAATCAAATGCATTCAAATTTGTGCTCGTGGCGATTTGATTGGCTGACGCATTGACTTTGCGTCTTTTATACTCGGTCGAATCTCCAGGGCGCGTTCGAGCGGGCATTTCTCAATTTGCCGAGTCGACCGCACAATCGAGGTAATGTGCGTAGATGACGCTGTTGCGGTAGATGGCGACACAACCAGCGAGGGGTGCCTCCAGCGTATGAGCTGCTCCCATGTTCATCATGCTGGTCGCTGAGATTATACCCTTAATTACCTGATCCGGGTCATACCGGCGGAGGGACTGCTGTAGTTCATGCTTTGCATTTTTCTCCTATTGTAGCACCATGCAAGCTATCCGCTCTGCGATCACCAAGCGTGCCCTCTCCACTGTTGGACCCCACGCTCCTCGCATCCAACGTTCTGGCAACGCCAACTTGCCTGATGCTGCGTGGCGCGCTGCCAACGCCGCCCGCACCTCTCCGTTTGACGGATACACTTTCGCGTATGTCACCGACGATTGAAAAGCTGGTTGATCTCACGACGTTGTTTAGCCCTGTGAAGGAAGCCGAAGTCTCGCGTGAAATGACCACTCGGTACATGAAGGACATGTACGACTTTGCCGATTCGGACGTGATCATTGCCGGTGCCGGTTCCGCTGGTCTGTGCGCTGCGTATGAATTGTCGAAGCACCCCAACATCCGTGTCGCGATCATTGAACAAAGCGTGGCCCCCGGTGGTGGCGCGTGGTTGGGCGGTCAGCTGTTCTCTTCCATGATTGTCCGCAAGCCTGCGCATCACTTCTTGGACGAATTGGAAATCCCCTACGACACCAAGGGCGACCACGTCGTGATCAAGCATGCTGCTTTGTTCACGTCTACCGTCATGAGCAAGGTTTTGAAGGCAAGCAACATCAAGCTCTTCAACGCGACCGCCATTGAAGACTTGATTATCAAGAAGGGCCGTGTTGGTGGTGTCGTAACCAACTGGACTTTGGTCACCCTGAACCACGGCACCCAATCGTGCATGGACCCGAACGTGATGGAAAGCAAAGTGCTCATCTCTGCATGTGGTCACGACGGTCCCATGGGTGCCTCGGGTGTGAAGCGCCTTCAAAACATCGGGATGGTCGATCACATCCCTGGTATGGGGTGCTTGGACATGGCTGCTGCCGAAGACGCGATCGTGAAGGGTACCCAAGAAATCGTGCCTGGCATGATTGTGGCCGGGATGGAAGTGGCCGAACTGGAAGGTGCCCCCCGCATGGGCCCTACCTTCGGCGGTATGATGATCTCTGGCCAAAAGGCCGCCCACTTGGCGTTGGAATCGCTCGGCATCAAGAGCCACCTCGACCCTAACATGTCGTTCGAAATGAACCCGTTGCGCAAGGCCGCGTAAACGCGCGCTGTCGACGATGAATCCCCGACGTCTGTAGTAGTGACCCAAGATAATGTACATTTTCGATATCTCGTGGAGTTGTGCGCGACGATGCTCATGAGAGCTGTGGATCAAGGTGAGCACCATGCCGCCGGATTCAACACTAGCAAACCCGACATGAGGGCTGTCAACAGCGCGGACGCCCTCGGACCACTGGCGGAAGTGGAGAGCTTCCGCGGATCCCTCCAACTCGATGGATCGCGCATCTTTACCCTGACCGTGGACAGCTCTCTATCTGATGGGGTGGCTGCTGCCTGCAAGCTCTGTATCCACGCGTGCCAGATCGCGCGCCGTCGTAGTCCGACAGATTCGTGCAGCAACATCCCTAGCACGATGCACAGGCACTGGCGTCGAGAGTGCGGGGACGGCGACATTTGTGTTTGGTTCGAATGCAAGGAGCGCGACGTCATCGGGTCAAGAATGATGGGATTTTTGTCATGAGGACTCGACGGGGGGACGGCTGCGTTGTCCCTCGAGTCGTCGGCTTCCTACACATGCATGAGCATGCGGCGCGGGTCGCTGACCAAGTCGGCGACAGTCTTGAGGAATGTCACGCCCTCCCGGCCGTCGATCAAGCGGTGATCGTACGACAAGGACAGGTACATCATCGGGCGCGAGACGACTTTCCCGTCGTGGTACACGGGGCGGTTCTGGATGCCATGGAGGCTCAAGATAGCCGCATGCGGCGACAGGAGCATGTTGGTGCTCAACAGCGATCCCTGCAATGCCATCAACAAAGACATCGACGTCGCCGATGGATACCTGGACGTGACCGTTTGTGATGGCAAAGGTGCCCCCCGCAAGGTCTTCCAGGGCAAGGGAGCCATCTTGAGCCTGCCAGAGACACTCGTGAGTGGATGCAAGTGGCCAACGGCTACCTGCGCGCCCAATGTAGCTAGCGACCGCTCGATGTCGACGAGCGAAATGGACTCGCAATTGCGTACGACGGGAGAGATCAACCTGAGAGGTATCAGTCAGGTCGGTCGGCAAGGGAGAAGTCGGAACGCCGCCGTCGACGCCACCACCATGACTGCGGAGACGTACCCTTTCTCGGTGGCAACCACAACGTTGATGTCAGCGTAGTCGTGGTACACAATGTCTTTGTTGTCCATGTCGATGGCTACGTAGTGCGCGCGAGGTAAGCGCGAGGAATCGAGTGGGTTCATGCGGCAAGACGCGTACCCGCATTGACGGCAGGCACGGCCTGGAGGGCCAATGCACTCGCCTTGACAAAGGCCGAGAGGAACCCGAGCTTCACTTTGTGCGTTTTCTCAAAGGCAGGGCCGAGGTCCTTTTGCATTGCCAACAACGCGCTCACGTCGCACTGCACGATCGAGATGAGCAACGTGGAAAGGAAAAGAGCGTTGGCGACGTCTAGCACATCGCAGGTCGAACATACTTCTTGGAAGGTGGACAGAAGCGCAGCCGTGTTCTGGGTGTCCTTCAACCGCTGGTTGGCGCGGAGCTGCAATGGACTGAGCTTGACCTGCCGAGAAGGAGTCATGTACGTGCTCATGGAATAGCCCATATACGTACGCGGGTTTCAGTGCGGTTGTATTTGCCCGTCGCGGCGGCATCCGAAGTCGACGAAGCAGCGGCCATTGGTGTCGGGGCAGCAGGTGCGGGCGGTGCAGCGACCGCCTTGGGTTGCTCCACTTTTGGTGCCTCCATCGGTGTCGACGCGGCAGGTGCGGCGGGAGTGGCGGCGGGTTTGGTTACCACTGGTGCTGTTGCACGAAAGCGTAAGAGGATGTCGAGTAGAGTGGGAGGGTACCAGGAGCATTCGTGTCGAGAGTGTACAGCGGGGCGCCGACAACGACAGTGTCTTCAAGAGCAGCCAAGAAGCTCTTGATCACACCACCTTGAGGCGCATTCACATCCACGCTCACCTGCAATGGGTACAACAGCCCATGAAGCGGTGAACGACGTTATGACCACCACAAGACAGCAGCACCTTGTCTGTTTCCAAGACTACGACCGGTTCGTCGACGTGGACGTAGTCACCAATGTCTACGTGCGCCACATCGCATGACAAAGTTCACGACCAAGGCGGCAGAACGGCAACGACAAACGTACTCTTGGCGATGGACACGACCGTGCCTTCCGAGATCGAATCGCCCATCGACGGCACCTTCACGACGAGATGGTCCACAGACGAGAACATGCGGGGCATTCCATGTCGGCTAAAGTGGTGCTTGGACAGGTGGGCCTTGCGCACTGCGGCGCGGAGGATGGTGAGATGGCTCATGCTGTTCACCGATTCTTGGGTGCACTTCACAGTCATTCGTGGCGAGTGACATCCGGATATTTTATGCGGATGACCCAAACTCCGATCCCGGATAGCGTTATCCGGGAAATTCTCCGGATAATCGTTCCAACGCTGCGAACGTTCGACGACATAAGGGGAGTTTTGAGTTTGCCGTGGGGCGATGGCGGCGGCGATGGAGGACTACTCGCTCATGTGGGCTCCTTCCACCGTCGACCAGCTTCGTGACAACCTCATGCGTCTAGAGCAGAGGTGGAAGGCGATGCGCCAACGGCAAACCAAGAATCGCCCTGTGAGTGTGTCGCCAGCAATGCGCCCGCCGTCCCCGCTCCATCGCTCATACTCCGAAGTTCACGTTGACTCAAATGCCTACGCAACTCCCCCATCCAGCAAAACACTCACCACGCGGTCGTCGTCTCCGGACCTCATCGCACCGTCGTCCGCGTCGGATGATCATCCGCCGTCTTCGTACTCGACGCCTTACAAATCCCGAGGAAGTTACGATCCGTACGACTCCCCCGTGAGCGTGTCCAGCTCGAGCTACCGTCCAATGTCGGGCACGTCGCGTCTCCCCATGGCACCTGCCCGTCGAGTTGCAGCCTTGACGCGTGAAAACGTGTCACGGCTCGCGCAGTACCCCCATCATCCTATCGATCTCGGCGGCGATGGGGGGTCCGTGTGCAGTTCGATGTCTGGTCGAAGTCGCATGTCTGTCAAAACAGACGGCGGCGCGGTTTTCTCCCGCCTTTACCAGCCGAACCACCTTCAAGCACGCGACTTGCGTATGGCCATGCATAAGGAGCGCCAGCAGCACGCCACATGCCCATTCATGCCCACGACGAACGTATATCGGAACCGCACGCCGTCGGTCGCGTCCCGCGATTCGTTTTGCAGTGGGAGTAGCTGCACCAGCGCCCGAACGGACATCACGCAGGGGCTGTCCGCGTCCAGCCGCCTGTACGACCCAGACTACATTCGAAAGCGCCACGCCAAGCTGGAGAAGTTGCGGCAGGAACGAGAGCTGCGCGAGTGTACGTTTACCCCAGCGGTCAACAAAAATGCAAACGAGCGGCTGCTGAATCAACGCGACAGCCCGTCGGGGACCGGGAGGACCTCCCCGGCAGCGTCCTCTACACCACGCGGTGGCAGTTCCCGCCGACTAAAATGATTTATACCTTTTTACGTTCTCTTCTGCATCCTTCGACGACCGTTGAGTCGCACGCGTTCATGGCACGCGAGTCGACGAGGTTGCGTCAGGTGCGCGTGCGCTTGGTTCGAGTGCCTGCACAACAAATGCACGCAGAGTTAGTGCTGTCGAGGTGGAATTGGATGCTTGCGGTCCGGGTCGCTTGGTTGGAGGGCATGCGATAGAGCATCTGTCCGCTAGGGCTATGGACTATGGCCACGCCTGGCTCGGATCTGTCGCACAAGCAGCGCTCCCCAAAGCTCTGCCTGTGCGCTGCACTTCAAAGAAGTCACACCTTCAGGGAGATGTAGGTCGAATAGAGCCTCGGGGCGTCTGGTTGAGTCGGTCGTTGTGCAAACTGTGCGATGGACTTCAGTCGTCGGGCCAGTGCTCTCCAACGACGCGCCGCGGCACGCCCCATGGAACAGGGTGAAGCGACGCCACGAGTCAGTTTGCTCAAGGCATGGGAACTAACGCCACCATGCTTTTGCCGACGTTGGTCTCGAAGCTGTGGCGACTTGCGATCAGTCAGCAGACGAGAAGCATGTGCTCCTGAGCGTGAATGGTTGTGCTTCCCTCCAAGTCGCATGGTGACGACATACACTCCTACGGTTCGTACATGCGACAAGGTGCTTGTACGAACCTCAGCATCCGGCTCTCTGAACACCGCGCCGAAGAAGAGGTGGGAAGGGGCATGCCTGCGACGTGAACGCGCTAAGGCAGACGTAGACGGCACGATTGCCGACGACCTCTCACAAGAACGGTCTTTAGGTCCCCGGATATGTGGGCATTCCCGACTTCAAGTCGTCGCAGTACCCCGTCTCGGCTGCACAAATTTCGCTAGGATTAGCACATAATGGGCCACGATCATGTGGACGGAATTAAAAGTACTGCTTGGAGTCGCCGAGCATTCCATGTGCCGAGGTCGTGTGCGTGAAATCCTGTCGCACAGTGCTCTTGCAAGGTCGATCGACATAAAGCCCTAGCTTCATGCTGGATTGTACAATTCGAGGTCTTTGGCATGCTCGCGCACGGACACTACCCTCGGGAGCAGATGCGCACGATGAGTCACGCGACGAGGGGGGCTCCGCCAACAGCAGTACTTTTTTGTGGACACAAAGCAACTCACTTCGACTTTGTGCGCCCCTGGGGGAGAGCTGCACAGAGATGGAGGCGCGAAAGGGAGAGGGTGTCTCGAAGCCGGCCTCTGTTTGTCACTCCCACTTGGCGTCGTCGACGTCCCTTCTGATGGGACTGACGGCGCTCTCGTCCGATGAAATGGACTGCTGTCGACCTTTGACGACAAGCTCGGCCGTGGCTGGTCCTTGTAGCTGTCCGCGTTGTCCAGACTAGCGATGTCCTCTCGGGATGTTAGCACAATCCAGTCGACTTCGAACGCGCTGTCCCACGGCACTTGAAAAGCGATCTTTGTGGGCACGTCAGCACGCCACGTATCTGGTACGCCGGGGGTACCTGCTAAATGATACCTCTCGACCCTGCCATCCCCCTGAGGGCGTGGTTGGATGAAAATGCCGTGGCTGGTGCCACGAGACAGGAACATGACATTACAGTGAACCCCTGCTACCACGATCGATTGGGCAGATGGAAACGTCGGTGGCCTCTGTGGCACTACTTTTGGCAGTGTCGCTTGGGTAAATGGATGGTACAAGCACAGCCGTGGAGGTTGGCCATTCTGGTGATGGCGTCACATCGTGGCGGCCGGGGGGAGTGGCGATCGCAGCGATGCACTTGAAATAGGGGGCAGGGTGGGGGCTCCTTTTACACTTCCATTGGCTCGTCAGGATGTGTCGAGTCCGTCGACATGCAATTATGGACCTTTACGTGGGGGGTGAGAACCTCCTCCTCTTTGCAAGAAGGTCGAACTGTGTCCTGCAAGATGGGGGGCTCGTGGGGCGGCGGGGGCGGGCGTGCTCCCACCCATGTTCCTTCTTCAGAATATGGTCATGTGCTGTACCAATGTGAAGGTGTCGCTCTTCGTCAAACTACAAATCGGGGGATTATCACGGCGATTTCAACTTTTTCCCATGTTTATCGGTTTGTACTACTAGTAACAAATGAATACAGTAAATATGTACTACTAGAGTTTTGTACTACTAGTAGGGACTTCAACAAGTAAGAGGAAGTAGTAGTTACTAACTAGTTTCATGGTGTACTACTGTACTAGTAGTACTGTAGTGCACTACCGCTCCTTTCGTAGTACTTCGTACCTTGCGAGGTAGTAGTTCTTCGAAGTTCAAGACCATAGTATTACTAGATCGTTCATTTGACCTGTGGAATTCTCCATTTCGCAGGTTGAACCTACCGATGACGAAGGGCAAACCATTCAGCGGCAAGCTCAAGAAGCAGCAGGTGAGCCCATCGCGTGGACGTGTACTTGAGATCTCACGGCAACGTGTACATGCTTGCTGTAGCTCCAAGCAAAGCGTGAGAAGAAAGCACAGAAGGAGAAGCACGCGGCTGCCAAGTACGACGCCGAGCGGGACGAGCTTGTCGGCCTTGCTTCGTCGGCGCCACCAATGTCACCTATGGACTCCCCTCCAATGGAGTATGTATCCGTTGATGTGGGGTATTCGGGGGACTTGCGAACCATCTTTGCAAAAGAGTCACAGGCAGCGATCGACGCGCGGAAGAAGGACGCTACCAGACCGTTGGTGATGGCCCCCGACCGCGGCAATTCGCAATCAATCTACGCATATGGTCTCACCGACGTGCGCAATCAACCACCGATTCCGATCCGACCCCACTGGACGAAGCATATGAGCCCGGACGAGCTCGCGATGTCCGAGGAGGACGCTTTCCGCGCGTGGTTGGTCGAGTTGCACGAGACTTGCGTGGCCCGGCGTCAGGGAGCCAGGGCCGACGCTGCCATAAACTCATACGAGCGCAACTTGCAAGTGTGGCGGCAGTTGTGGCGCGTGATCGAGAAGTCAAACGTGCTCGTGCACCTCGCCGACTGCCGATGCCCCCTTCTCCACCTGAGCCACCGATTGATTCGCCACATCCAGCAAGACCATCCAGGAAAGCGTGTGCTCATCCTTCTAACCAAATGCGATTTTGTTGCGCCTGAACGTGTCGACGCGTGGGTCCAGTACATCCAGCATCGGTACAACGTGCCCGTGCTTCCGTACAACCGGGACCGCGTGCACGAGAGCAACGCCGCCTTGCTCCAGGCCATTGGCAAGCTCAGCGAAGGCACGAGCTTCGCGCAGAGCCACCGCGACGGCGAAGAAAACAGTCGCACGCTCATGGTCGGCTTGGTAAGGGTCTTTCGGACTGCCTCTCGATGGATGATTGCGTGCTTGTGTCGTGGGAGTGCGGGAGATTGTTTGAGTCGTCGACATGCGCTTCGGGATGTGGTGGAAGGTGTGGAGACGAATTATTGCGTTCAAGTTGACGAAGAGTATGCATGGACCTTGCTTGCTCGAGTGTTGGACTGTCTGGCGGCCGACGACATGGACGGCGGCAGCGCCTTCCTGCTAGTGCTTGATCATGCCGACTCATGTGTGGTGCGCAGGTGGGCGAGCCGAACGTGGGCAAGAGCTCGTTTTTGAACAGCCTGTTTCTGAAAAAGTTGGTGTCCGTGTCGGCCACTCCTGGCCACACCAAGCACTTTCAAACCCACTTTTACGACAACCCGGCGCTCGTCGGACGCGAAGACGTCGACAAAGTGTGCTTGTGCGACTGCCCGGGCGTTGTCTTTCCTCGGTTTGGCATCCCATTGGCGTTGCAGGTACCATGGCGATGACGGGGACAGTGTGTGTGAATGCTGCGTAGATCTTGTTTGGGAGCTACCCGATCGCGCAGACGAGGGAGCCGTACTCGGCGGTGCGCTTCGTCGCCGAGAATGCCTCGCCATCCCTCCAGCACGTGTACAAGTTGCGCAAGGTGGACGACGACGATGGTAAGCCTTGCGCTCGATCTGGTCGAAGTGACGAAAAGGACACAGAATGGTCGCCGTTCACCGTGGCGGAAGCGTATGCGGCCCAACGAGGGTTCCACTCAAAAGGCGGGAAGCTCGACGTGTTTCGCGCCGCCAACTTGCTGCTACGTCACACGTTGAACGGAGAGAAAGTGGTCCTGACCTTCCCGCCGCCGCCGATCGAGGCCCCGACGATGGCGGTCGAGGCCGACAACGAAAGCAGAGACGGCATGCCGCTGACGACGAACCAAGTCACGGCGCTGTTTGGAGACATGGGAATGACTGAACGACATGCGCTGGATGGCGTGAAATGTAGTGAGGACAGCTAGTGCGGATGTTGGCATGACGGAAGGGTCGGCATTGTGGTGCATTTCGCGCACGAGAAGGCGTGGAACTGCAAAGAATCAACATGACGTTGGATCGACATGGAGCACTCCACTTCATTGTCGTGTTTGCTAGAGATGAAGGCATGATGGCCTCAATGGAACAGACCGTGCTCCGCTGGGCATGCATGCTTCCATGGATGTGGATCCAGGACGAGACGGCAGTGCAACAACGCAGGGCACCATCGTTACCGGGGATTGGACTGGGCGTGACTCCATGTCCACGAAGGAAGAGGAGCAAAGGATGCAAAGGACCATTCGCGTATGCACCTCGCGACACGTGATGTTGCGACTCTTGACATGGTGACCGCCACGAGAAGCACAGCAATGCAGTCTCTACATGCTCAGCGATACGCAGCGCTACCGAGAGGGGTATTGGCCGAGCTTGATGGCTTCAACCAGCGAGGCCATCGATGACCTACGACGGCGAGGGTGGATCGCATGCGTCACTGCCCATGTCAAGCCCAGAGACCAGCGCCACGTTGGCATCGCTGGTGTCTACAAACGTCATGGCAATGCTGGAATCCAGATTGAGATGGTCGGGATGGCCTGGTACTGCTCACACGCGTGGGAAGCGGGCGTCGCGTTTCCAAGAATTGGATGAAGATACCGGTGAAATATCGTGTTACTATTGGCTAAAATTTCGATCAATTCAATCATTTTATCCAATCGATTGAGTTTATTCACGTTGTCATTCCACGGAGGAGTGGTGGAAAATGGCCCAATCACGCCCCCTTCCCGCGTTCATTTGGGGAAGATGGCGGAAGAAGGTCCGGGTGCTGGCGACGCCGCCGCCGTTGGGGGTGCTATGCATGGCCGAGTCACAGGACTCATCGTCCCGCCGCCAGAGATCCGTGCGGTGGTGGACAAGACAGCACAATTCGTGGCAAGGAACGGCCGAAGTTTCGAGCGGAAGATCGCAGGGGAGGTCGCGTCGGCCAAGTTTAGCTTCTTGCGCGCGTCTGACCCGTACAATGCGTACTACGAGCACAAAGTGTCGGAGTTTGAAGCCCAGGCTGCAGAGACAGCGGCTCCTGCCAAAGACACCGCTGCAGCAGAAGGTTCGTCCAAAGGCGCGGACGACCGGACGGATGAAACTACCGCGGACGGCGCTGCGTCCGCCGCGGACACGGCACCGACCGCGATCGAAGAAAGCGTGGTTGCAAAGAAGCCTGTCGAGGCTGTGGTAAGTAAGAGCTTGAAGAATCTCAAGGAGAAGAACACAAACTTGGACGCGCCACCACCCGAGGAGCAGTTCAAGCAAAAGCATCCGACGCTGACGCCGCTCGATCAAGAGATCATGTACATGACCGCGCAGTACACGGCGGTGAGTGGCAAGCCGTTTTTGTCTGGATTGGCGACGCGGGAGCAGCGCAACCCTCAGTTTGACTTTCTCAAACCGACCCACCCCCTCTTTGCGTACTTCACGTTTCTCGTCGAGAGCTATGCCAAAGTCCTGACGGCGAAAGCGCTGTACGCAAAGAACAAGGCTGCTACCGAGGCGGGACACGAACCCGTTGCGAATCCACTCATCGAAGCGCTGGAAGCCGGTGTGAACCGCATGCACGTGCTCGATCGCTGCGTCCACAAACACGAGTGGTTGCGGCGCGAGGAAGAAGCCAAGCGCCGCGAAGCCATGGAGACCGACGTCGAGAAGCTCGCGTACCTCCAAATTGACTGGCACGACTTTGTCGTGGTCGAAACGATCACGTTTGACAACGATGACGCCACGGGCGCCGACGCCGCGCTGCCGTACCTCGAGACCGATTCCCAACCAGCGGCGGCAAATGGCGGCGGCGGCGGCGACGACATGGACATGGATATGGACATGGAGGAGGAAGAGCGACCGGCCGAGCTCAAGGTCGTCGATGACTACGTTCCCCGCGGCGCCGCGACCACCGCCCCCGCCGTCCACATCACGTCTGTGGACGGGCAAACGATCCACTCGGAACAAGCGAACGAACACATGCGGATTTTGCTGCAAGCGCCCAAGTACCGCGAAGAAAAGGCCCGGCACTTGCAAAAGGTGCAGGACACCCCGTTTGCACCCGGGGCAGCCATCGCTGACAACTTCAAGCGGTTTGCCACGAAGCGATCGGATATTTTTACGTCGTCTGCGGACGACGAAGCGCGGCTCGTTCAGGCAACGACGCAGAACCAACCGGCGGCCGGGCCGACCCCCCACGACGAAGAAGACGACGATGCCGCGGACCAGTACCTGCCTGTTCAAACCCAAGCCCGCGGCCCCCCGCCGGCCGCGTACCACATTCCACCGACGCAGAGACCGCCGCCGCCGCCGCCGATGCAAGCGGTTGCTGGCTCGGGGTTTCCTCCCCCGCCTCCAGCACAGCCTCTGCCCAGTGTTCAGCAGGGCGCGGTCGTCCAAGCCCCCCCGAGGGCCCATCATCCGCTACTACCTCCACATTTGGGCGTGCCGATTCCTGCGGGCATGGTGCCAGGCATGACGATGCCGCTTGTGAGTGGGATGGTGATTCCACTGGCACCGGCGGTGGTGCCGCCGCCAGTGGCACTAGTGGCCCCGCCTGCGACGGAGGGCGTGGGCGCCGATGGCACGACGGGCGATGCGCAGCCCCCCGTGAAGCGACAGCGCGTCGACGGTGTCATCCTCCTCCCCGAAGACGAATGGGCTGCCCAACGACCGGTACGCATGCGCATGACATTGTGGGCTAAATGGATGGCTGCAACAGGGCCAAGTCCGGCTATTGGTGACGGTCCCATACGAACCTGAAAACACCCAGTGGAAGCTGTCGGGGCAGACGCTGACGATTCAAGTCGACATCAAAGCGCCGATCCGAGATGTCAAAGCCGTCATCCAGGACGAGACTGGCATGCCGATCGCCAAGCAGCAGGTCAAAGCCCCCGTCGTGGGCTTCCTCAAGGACTCGCTCACGTGCGCGCATTACAATTTTGACAACGATGTCGTGATGGAGCTGAGTGCGCGCCAACGCGGCGGTCGCCGTTGACCACGCGCGGTCCAACAAGAGGCGTGGCGGAATCGCATAATATACAGTCATCACACCGCTCTCCTCTGCGTCAACTCGCGCTCGATCGGTGGGGGCAGTGGTGCCAGATCATCGACGCTGTGCAAAGTCTCGCGAGAATGGGGACGCCAGCCACTACTCGATGGTACGACTGCCCCCCCCGTCGACAATCGCTTGAGACTTTGTCTTGGGCATGAAAGTGTGCGTGCATGGAAGTCGTCGTCCGGTGATCAATCCCTGGTGTAGAGGACACCAGCGCGGGCTCTTACGCGAGGTGGGTTGGTCATCGTGAAGCCTGGCACTGGCTGTGACGCAATCATGACGCGCGGCGCGCCCGCTCAATCCGTAGGGACCGCTTGCCCTTTGGCTGTCGAAACAGTGGATGGTTCGGATGCATGCTAACTCGAGGAGCTCTCTTCTCGATGTGCCCGGTGTGGGTACGGCACACATGCGACAACGACGACGTTCTCGCGGGTCGCATGGAGTTTCAAGCATGTGGAGAGGTGTGTGAGGGTCTCGACGCGGTCACGGTGGGGGCATGGCGCAGGGGGATGCAAGTCGCGGCGTCCTGCTGGGAGCAGTAGGCCACCAGACCATCCGAGCGTCGTTCAGGAAGTCGCCAGGCCATGCTGCAGACAGTACTCTCGCTCTCTTTGGTGTCGTTGTGACTTGGGGTTTCGAGCGCTGCTCGTGCCACGGTAGGGAGCTGTGGACAAAAAGGTGCAAGTGCATGTTGTGGTTGTTAGGAGCTGAAAAGCCATCAAGTCGTTCGTCCATGGCAGCGACCGTCGTCGTCGTCACTCGAACGAGTGGATGGTGTGGAGGGCCTTGATTGCTTTGGCCAGGTCCGCCAAAACGCGAGACTGCGCGGACACGTCCTTGTCGGATGTCGACGCTTCCAACGCCGCCGTCGCGGCCGCCAGTTTCTATCGACAGCGATAAGATCGTGCAGCAGACACCGATTCATTACTCGATACAACACGTCAAGCGCCAACGACGTGGTCGAGTCAGCCGTCCAGTCGACGGAACTTGGCGGGACGACCTGCTGCGAACTCGCTACTGCCACACGACGTTACGTTGTCGGTCATGGCGACCGCCCTCCCACGTCCATCCACATGGGGAGCTCGGGAAGGCGGGGTCGGGACGAAATAGGTACCAGGGGCGGCGGGAGCGTGTGCTGGCAAACATGGAGGCTCGAACGAGCGCGCGACGCTTTCGGGCGCTGCTGGGACCACCTGCTCGGTTGCTTGGTCTTCAGCGATGGCGTAGCGGTCGCACGTAACACAAAAGAGCTGTATTGGCCGACGTCAGGACGCTCGAGACGTAGGAAATTATCACCACACCTGTCCAGTTTCGCGGTGGCGTACGAAAGGAGTGCCGCAATCCGAGATGGGGCACACGGAGCCCATGAGGGTCCAGCCCTACAGCGTAGGACGCTATGGCCAGTCGAGCGGTGGAAAACTCTACCTGCAGCATCTTCTCTCCAAGTTTACTGCTAGTAGCGTCACGGCGCTTCTTGCGCGCGGCGTACGCGGTGGCTTCGTCGTCTTGGGGTGTTTGGTTGGCTGTCGGCACCGGAGTCGATTCTAATTGATGTATACCTGGTCCATTGTCCAGTGGACGACGTCTTGCGTCGTCGTACCTTGCGATGCTTTCGATGTCGGCGCGGATTCGATCACCACCGCGGGCTGCTCGGTGGAATACCATTTGTCGCACTTGACGCACAACAGCCTAGTCATGTCCTTACGCGAACTCACAAGGGGTGTGCAGCAGCTTGGCTCGGGGCAGTTGGTGGCAAGAAGCGTCCAGCCCGCCAACATCTTCTCCGCCAGGAGGTTGCTTGCCGACCCACCGCTCTATAGCACGCGTGAGGAATGGCCGTCTCCATCGGGCATCGCTGGCGCTGAGAGCTGTCGTACCATGCTGTGCGTTCTTCCTGGTTCAATGCAATGGTGTTCGTATTGTATTTATCCGTAGCTATTGTATTTTATCCGGACAATCCGTTGAACCCTCAGAATGTTGATCTTTCGTTTCCTAGTTCAATACTGTGGTGTTCATCTTGCATGTATCCGTAGCTCTTGTGTGTGTATCCGGACAATCGGTTGAACCTTCAGAATTGTGACATGATGGAATGGGACATTAGCCAAGTCGTTAAGTGTGCTTGAGCTTTGGCGTGCGCAGGGCCTTGATACCGCGCAAAAGGATGTCGCTAACCTTCATGAAGATGAGGCTGGACGTGACAAGAAACGCAAAGTTGACCCAGAAGCGTGCGCGGTCTTCGCCGCTGAGTTGCTTGGTTCGGCCGAAAAACCCCATCGCGACGGCGGGGTTCATCTCTGGCAAGAGCACAAGCCAGACGAACGACATGACGTGAAGCACGGCTCGAATGAGTTTGTGGTCGAAACCGTAGAAGAACGCGGTGACGATCGCCGTTTGCTGCAGGCGCGAGGACACGGTCTAGACAGCACAGATGTCTCTATACGGGTTGTCGGAAAGAGGGATGGAAGCTGTACCTCGTTCATGGCGAAGTAGAGCTTTTCAACCACAAGCTCCATGTACTGGCGGTCCCTGGGGGGAGATGTCTCGATTGCGTGGTGGAATTCGTTGATGATGAACGACGACCCAAAGTACATGCCCAAGTAGACGATCCACGCCGCGGCGAAACTTGCTTTGCCCTGTAATACTTGAATGGCCGTGGTGGACATGCACACGCTCGTGTGGGTGTACTTGTCCAGGAGGTAGGCAAACACGAGGGCAAGTGGCGCGCACGCGAAGCTCATGAACTTGCCTTTGGGAAACGGAAAGAAGCAAATGGTGACGGTCGCCGTCAAGCCAAACGCCGCGCCAAGCAAGAACCGTATCGTCGGGATTACAAACAGCGACTTGAATGTGCGTTTGGCCCATGACGACGACGCTTGCTTCAGCGTTCGCGCCGTCGTCGGTCGTGATCCGTGGACGGCAGCGTCATGGACAGGTGGGAGGACTGTTGCGCTGGCCATGGCGTAGCGACTCGGCGAATGCGGCGGACGAAAATGAAATATTTTGGAAGATCTTCCACCAATTGGCCAATCGGAGATCGTTCGGATAAAATGGTTTATATCCGGACGAAACGTCTGTCGCGCGACCTTTCGATGTTTCCAAATTCAAGGGGCCGAACCCACGTGCGATGCGCTCCCTCGTCGTAGCTCTGACAGGTGCCGCGGTCGCGGCGCAGACATCCAACGTCGAGTCCACGTACGTGGAGCAGGTGCTGAATGCTCGCGGCGCGGGCGCCATCAAGTACGCTGGCGGGATCCTGAACGTCGACTCTCTTTTCCAGTCGTATCCCGAGTGCCAGAGTTGCAGTGCCAATACTCCGTGTGCCCATCGCAACCTCTTGGGGATGGGCACATGCATTGGTGCGTCGTCTCGAATCTTGGATGGCGCCAAGTCCAACTACTGTCTCGACTTTGACGTGTGTTGCGGTGGAAGCTGCCGCAACAGCCACCAACCGACCAAGCGGTGCTCGTTCCAAGGCAGCGAAGTCAAACACTCAATGGCCAACGCAAACTTTAACAGTGCAAAGAACATGCTGGCGTACATTCAAGATGACCCGTTGGACACGATCCCGATCGCGCAAATGGGGAGCCTCATCTCGTCGGTCGTAACGGAAGACACACTGTCCGCTCGGTGCTCGAGCGATTGTAACGGGTGGAGTTGGCAAGGTCAGCTAACGGCGGCATCGTGTCCGAGCTCGTGCGCTTGCGAGTTACTGGTACGTAGCCCCCTCTGTCTTAGGGTCCTCACGTGGTATCTGCAGCCTCTGCCCAAGTTTGTGGCTGGCAACCTCTTTGAATGCGAGCTCAAGGTGGCCAACGCGGACAGCTTCTTTGCGTCAGGCGACCGAAAGGTGACCCAAGATGCCAAATTCGGAACAATGCAAGGCAAAGTTGTATGCCCCAAGGATTACGTTTGCACGAAACCGGACACGTGTGTTTCATTCGAAGCGTTCCAGACGGCAACCGCGGCGCCAACCGCAGCCCCCGTCAAGACCGATGCGGCAACGGGGTCGGTTGAAGCGCCGGCCAAGTCGTCGTCCATCGTGCCGATCGTGGTGGGAGCCAGCGTCGCGGGGCTCGTTGCAATTGGAGGCGCTGTGTTTTGCTTTTTGAAGAAGAAGAAGGCGGGGCATGGCGACGAATATCATGCCATGTCGGAGGCTACCTTGTAAGCGCATGACGCGACCGAGCGTACAGACAACGATCCGATCAATATGTGAGTTGCTTAGCCGTAAAAACCTGGATGCTTTTATTCGTTGGGAGCAAGGAGTGGATCGTTGCGTTCGATGGGCAAGTGGCCATGTTCGCGCTTGAGTGGTTGCACGTGCTGTAGAAGTCGTGCTTGCGCTTGGCGAACCAGTTGACTTCGTCGCAGCTTCAGTTGTTCAGCCATGAAGGACAAATCCCCGCCGTCGCAGTCCGTGCCAGTAACGATCGGTGCCACGACGAGGACGAGAGGGCAGTGGTAAAAATCTCGATTTGGGCAGAAAAGCGAGAGCGGATGGCAAGAACGGCGTTGGACGGGCCATGGACTCGAAACACCTCGCGAAAAGGTGGCCTGACCAGCGCTCACGCTCGCCCGCCCCTCGATGCAACACATAGAGGACGTCTATCGCCCTTGAATATAAACAGTTGCATCTCGCACGTGGAGGGTTACAGCGACGGCAACTAAACTCAATCTTGCCTCGTGCGATCTCCGTCCTAGTACTGCCATGGATCACGCCACAAGAGCCAACGTTATCTCTGTATCATGTAGAACCAGCCAACGTAGATAGCATTGCAACGACGACGTATTGTCCATGTGCTTTTGCCTCGCCTCGTGCAACACTCGACGCGCCGCTTGGATGGATATTGATGGCCGGATTTCAACTTTTCTCGAATCTACTGCGCCGGGTGATAGACCCCATGCACGGGTAAGCTGCAGCCAACCACGCCCGTGTATCTTTCGTTGAAATAACCTAATCGGGAGATGCTACGAGCTAATAATCCTCATGGGTACCAAGCAGGTAGCGCTCACCATGGGCTCGGGCGAGTCCTTCCCAACCAGCACCGTCGATTTCAGAGTTCTTAGGGGAGAGTGTCCTGCACCGATCTTCTCCTTCAGGTGGGCAGTGTAGCCGGGTGGACGTCCTTCCCCAGGCGATTTTGGCTGAACTGCCAGAGATTCTTGCGCGCCGGGTCCATGTCCGTGGAATGTGGTGCGGAGAAACGATTCATGTTCCGGATATTAGCCAATCAGACATGATATCCCGGATAAGTCGCAGGGGAGAGTCGCCGACGCGGCCAAGCGGAGACGTGGAGTCATGGCGACGGCTGCAGGAATTGAAATGCAAGCAATGGGGAAGGCCGACGCAGATAGCGTGAGCTCTAACTCGACGGTTGACGAAGAAGATGGTCTCGTAGCTTCCACGAATCAACTGAACGACGACGAATACGCCACCCCCACCGATCCTTGCCGATGCTTCTGTAAGTGCACCTCCCACGACGACGCCACGGGTAAACGGGGTCACGGTCTTAGGTTGCTTTGGCTTTCGCAAGATTGGGTTGGTCCCGACCCGTCGCTACAACGACACATAAGATCGTGTGTGTAGACAAAGCTACGTCGTGCGAGAACGTCGTCCGTTCATTCTGTTGGGGCCACACTGGATTGGTGTCGTGGTGACGTTTTCCCTCATCGTGATATCGACTGTGCTGTTCATCGATCAGCAGTGCGGCACATCCACCCACCAACCGGGACGACCTGATGCTTCCCTCGGTAGATGTCGAGGCCTGGACCCCTGGTACACGCTGTTTTCCGTGTTCATGTCCATTGTGACAGTCTACTTTCTCTTCAAGACGACATGCACGGACCCTGGTATCGTGCCGCGCGGTACCCTGCACACGGATCCAGCCCTGATCGCGCGATGCAGCTACTGCGGTGGGTCGTCATCCACGACGCGATAGCGGCATGTGACGGCGCTTCGTCCTGTAGACATATGCAATGTTCACCAGAGCCGGCACACCGAGCACTGCGACGACTGCGGCGTGTGCATCGAGAAATACGGTGTGTTGTGCGTTGACACGCGTTGTCGACTCATCGACTCCATCGACAGACCACCATTGCCCGTGGATGGGCAAGTGCATCGGCAAGGCCAACATGAAGTGGTTCCAGCTCTTCAACTTGGCGTGGGTCGTCTACCTCGTGTTTGTGCTCGTGGTCACGATGCAAAACGCCAGCGCGCACGCCGATCTGCTCGTCAAGGCCGGCAACCAGTACATCCACCGCGTTCAAGGCTCCCATTAGGCCCAGCAAATAATCCACACCGTTGGTGCCGTCGAGCTATCGAACCGACCGTTCCCCTCGGCGCATGCATCTCTCCGGCTCAGAGCAGTGGCGCGCAGGTTCGTTCGCCTCAACGAAGGCGACGTACGACCAGCATACCTGTGCGACATAGCGCCCCCCCCCCCGGAGGTCCGGTGTAGCTGGTGTGTTCATGAATAGAATCGAGCGAGGACGGCAAACGTAGCTGCAGGTGCTTTGTGCACGATAGCGTGATCGGAGAATTCATTACACGGTGGTGCGTGTGAGGACAAGTCCTGTGGCGGCGATGCCCGCGGCGGCGCCAACGAGGCCGACGACGACCGCGGCGCCGCGCCGCAGCACCGAGTCGGTGGGACACAGCTGGAGGTACGTCAAAACGGGGAAGACGTAGCAGATGAGCGTGACGCAGCTCGCTCCAGTCAGGGAAAACGTGACTTGGATGCCTGGCATGACAGTTGCGACAGCGACAACGACAAGAAGCAGCACCTAGTGGATCGATCAAACGACGCGGCAGCGATAGACCACACGCACGAGGGATTGCATCGCCTTGACACGGCGCGAAACGTAAACGCCTTCCGATCCCATGCACTGCAACGCAAACGATTCGACCAACAGCATGAACGGGTGAAACAGCAGCGGGAACGAAAACAAAATCGTGACGAGCACTGCCAGCCGCGGAAACTCCATCACTCGGTCGTTTTCGAGGTTGAGCAAGATGTTGCCTTGAATGTGGCTGCCGTACAGCGTCAGTGCGTGAGTTCCTACAAAGCGCGGGGGCATGGTAAGCCGACTCGTGGCGCACATCAAGAAGGCGCGCGCGTCGACGTACCAAACACGGCGTACATGACAATGCAGAAAATCGACATGGTATAAATCACGCCGCGCATCAGCGACAGCGCCGACAACGCAGTGGAGGGCTGGACCGATGGCTGCATTGCGTGGCGGAGGTTCGCGTACAGCGGAATCACGTTCAGATGGCTCACAAACGCGTAATTGAACACGGACGCTACGTGGGCGATTTTGAGTGGCAGGTCGTCGTACGTCGGGGGGTCGACGATTGCCGCGGGGGTCGACGACGCAGCTCGCACAGTCACGGCGACGACGAGGTAGATCGAAGCGACAAATCCAACGTAGCTCGAGAAGCGCAGCGCCGTGATATTCTTGAGAAGGGTCAGCGGGTACACGGCAACGATGAACACCGGCAGCACGATCACGGTTGGGTTGTACAACGTTTCGATGCCGACGAAGTGAACGAGGAAAGGACTCAAGTCCGTCACGATCTCAATGCATCCGACGCATGCCCCCAAAATGGCAAAGATGGTCGTGGCAGACACAATTTTCGACACGACGGACCCAAACGCGACTTCAGCCAGGCCGTTGAACCTGCGCCAGACAGGACGTGACGATCGACAACCTCGACGTTGCACTCACGTACGTGGACACGTTGGTGGCAATGTGCACTCGAACGAGAAGCTCGGCAGTGTAACCCATGCCGAGACCGACGGCAAGAAGGCTCATCATGACAACACTTATGGGGGCCGATGCAAACGTGAACGGGATACTCAACATCCCTGCGCCAACCACCGACATGAACAGTGTCATGAATGTCATGACGACGGCAAACGGGACGGATACAGACGTGTCTTCTGGGGAAAGAGCGTTCGACGGCGACAGGCTGTGCTGATGCGTCGGGGTGTGGAGATGAATGGAAGTGATGATCGGGACGCCCCGTTCGCATGCGCACGTGCATTCGCAAGTACACATGGTTTTCTGCCGGGCGGTTGCTGGGACCGCGACAGCGTAGGGCTTGGCTTGGTGAAGAGCATCGTACACACCTTGAGAGGGTCGTGCCGTCGTCGGCAGAAGCCGCTCGCCTTCTGGCGTTGCCATCGACGTTGGAGTGTGTGTGATGTTGCCGAGCAACACAAAAATGTCGGTTCACAGCCTCCGTATCCGGATAGGACCGTGTTATGCGGATGAATCGACCACAAAAACGGTAATCGCGGTGTGCAATGCCACCTCGTCCTTTGCACAGATGTGCCCGCGCAATTGCCGGAGGAGATGATGGGTGATGATGATCATGCCGTTGATCATGACGCGGGCGCCAGAGGTGGGCCATCCATCCAGAATTTCAGTTGCAAGTCATTCTACTGCTTGAAACGGGGCAAGAGGTAATCAAATTTCTCGTCGAAGGTTGCGCACGTCGTTTTACGCGGACACGTGGACGAGATTGCAGTGGATTCCAGCGGCTCGCTGTCCGCCGTTGGGGAATCGAGTTCCCACTTTGACGACACATCGAGGAGGCCGATGCAAGAGGATATAGACATGATTTTGCGATTTTTGCAATATTTATATATTTCCAAGCGCAAAATCTACTTCAATTACAATGGAACTTGAAAGTTGTATGTGATACAACAATATGTCGAAGTTGAGCTCGTTTCAACCGAATGAATGGATTCACAGTGTCAATATTCAGCAAGTCGAAAACGGGTATTGCTCAAGATCGTCCAACGAGTGGAAATAGTTCTCACGATCGTCCAAATTGCATGTTTATGAGGTATTTTTCTTCCAAATCGTCTATCGCGGCATGATTGGCTAAAAGTCTACCGAGCGTCAAAACGTTGGAGGCCAGTCCCAGGTTGGTTTTAGTCGTCTCCTTCCCGAATTTCTGCGCCCCCCTGCAATCACTGACCTCACCCGCCATCAACGACGCCACACTGAGCGCGACAGCCATCGAGCGGTATGACCTAGCGACTTTAGATGCACACCTGGCCCACCATGCCAAGGATGCCGCGGCCTCCGGCTCGATAGACTTTTAGCCAATCATGCCGCGATGGACGATTTGGAATAAAAATACTGATCTCCCCCCCTAATCGAAACGGTCCACTTTAATATTTGTACAATCTATAAAACATTGGAGGTATAAACTATTGAAATACACAGCACAACCATTTGAATTTCAAACGTACTTCGAAATATATTGTTGTGGATTCCAGCGGCTCGCTGTCCGCCGTTGGGGAATCGAGTTCCCACTTTGACGACACATCGAGGAGGCCGATGCAAGAGGATATAGACATGATTTTGCGATTTTTGCAATATTTATATTTCCAAGCGCAAAATCTACTTCAATTACAATGTAACTTGAAAGTTGTATGTGATACAACAATATGTCGAAGTTGAGCTCGTTTCAACCGAATGAATGGATTCACAGTGTCAATATTCAGCAAGTCGAAAACGGGTATTGCTCAAGATCGTCCAACGAGTCGAAATAGTTCTCACGATCGTCCAAGTTGCACGTTCATGAGGTATTTTTCTTCCAAATCGTCTATCGCGGCATGATTGGCTAAAAGTCTACCGAGCGTCAAAACGTTGGAAGCCAGTCCCAGGTGGGTTTTAGTCGTCTCCTTCCCGAATTTCTGCGCCCCCCTGCAATCACTGACCTCACCCGCCATCAACGACGCCACACTGAGTGCGACAGCCATCGAGCGGTATGACCTAGCGACTTTCGATGTACACCAGGCCCACCATGCCAAGGATGCCGCGGCCTCCGGCTCGATAGACTTTTAGCCAATCATGCCGCGATGGACGAGTTGGAATAAAAATACCGCAACTTGGACGATCGTGAGAAATATTTCCACTCGTCGGACGATCATGAGAAATACCCAATCGAAAACCACGAAAGTACTACTCCTCAGTAGTAGTACTAGTAGTATGTAAACAAACAACACTGTCAGTTCCAGGTTGGCATAGGCATGGACGCAAAGGGGTGGACAGATCCTGTCGACGCGTGAATGGGCAGCCACATGCAAGCCGAAGGGATGGAAGAGCGTCTGGTTTCGCCGTGACATACCTTTGTTCATCGTCACTGGCCTGGAGCAAACGAGCCTCGACTTCTCATGGCATCACCCTCCCCTACACCAGATTCGAGGAGATGAGTGACCCGAATCTCGGAAGCGTTGCCGTGGCACGCCCGACAATGCACGCGAGAGCGTCCATGCTGCTCAGCATCTGCTACTGCACAACATGTCCTTGCTCTGTGCCCTTCTCTTCACTGCTCGTGCAACGGCCTTCCCGAGTTCGCTGCCCCATAGACCAAGATCGTTTTCGCCAGTCCAACAAATAAACTTGAATGAATTATATTATTACACGGATTGTCTTGGTTTCACTATTCGAATATTGAATCCAACATTTAAATATCCCATTGCCTGTTGCTCGGTTGTTGTTCCAAGAGCTATCAAGGACGGCCGGCGCCGAGAGCATGGGATGCGGGTTTTCTCATGTGTGTGGAGGGAGACTCTTCCATGAGGATGACATAGGTATGTGGGAACGATGCTTCCTTCTTGGATGCGAGGGGCGTCACCATGACGCTCGCGTAGACAACGGCAAGTCCATGTCTCCGGCGCGAGAACGGCGACGGACCTTCTTCCGCAGCAACAGTTTCAAGTCCGGCGTCTTGATCAAACCATCCACGACGTATGCATTGTCGTTGCATCGACAGGAAGTGGACGAAAACGACTTGGATGTCGACGATGTCGACCCCGTTGTCGACGTTGCCGAACTCGACCTCCCAACCAACGTCAGTGAACCGCATGTGTATCTCGGCGGCGGCATCCCAGGCGTTGCTGTGGATGAATTCACTATCGAACAGCCCAAGTACACGGGACATTGTGTTGGAGGTCGCCACGTACGTTGCGATCATCCTACTCGTTCATACTCCATTCAGTCGTGGTGACGGCATTGCAGTCCACGTCAGGGTACATTTGGTGGGGCGCGCGCACACGCGCTGGCAACGACTCGATGGGTCGTCGAAAGGAGAATCAGGACTCGTTTTGCATTCGCGACCGCTTCGTCAACGTACTCGTCGTCGTCCGTGTCTCCATGTCAACGTGTTCTTGATCGTAGTGCGATGGCTTGACGTTCGTGTGCGTTCTGGACGGCCATGGATCGCAAGGCGCATTCGTAAGCCACTTTGTGCGAGACAACTACCACACCCACGTGGCCGCGGCGCTGCGGCGGCACATCCCTTCCCTCCCTCAGGACCCCGATGACAAGGCTTTCGTGGATTTCAACATGTTTACACTCGACACGATCGAAGACGTCTTCCTCGACGCATCTTGTCGCATGACGGCGGCGCTCGAAGACGCGCTGCACCTTGACATTAGCGTCAGCGGCACCACGGCCATCGCGCTTCTGTTTGTCACTCCAACCCTGTCATGCCCCGACGTTCAGCCAAAGGTGTTTGTGGCGAATGTCGGGGACAGTCGAGCCGTGGCCGGCCAGCCATCTGCCGCCGACACACCCTCGACGTCAGATGCACCCTCCCTTACCACAATCCACTTGTCATGCGACCATAAACCGAGTACGTACACGTTGTTGGTGGCCCATCCCTGTGCTGTTCATGGCCACCGGGTCCCGAGCGAAGCTCCTCGGAACGATCTCACGCTCCCGTAGACGATCCAGCGGAAGAAGCTCGCATCGTCGCCACAAATGGCCGCGTGTTTGAGTACGGCGTGCCGCGGGTGTGGCTCCAGGACGTCGACATGCCAGGGCTTGCCATGAGCCGGTCGTTTGGGGACTCGATTGCGACGTCTGTGGGGGTTATCTCGGACCCGCAGTGTACGGAACTCGGGCTGTCTCGCGGCACGTTTGTCGTCGTGGCATCCGACGGGCTGTGGGAGTTTCTATCGTCGCCAGACGTGGTCGCGATGTGCGCCAAGGGGAATGCCGTCGACGACCCGCAGACAACGTGCGACCTGCTCGTGGCCGAAGCGCTGGAGCGGTGGCTGGACGAGCAGGACGTCGTGGACGACATCACAGTCGTGTACGTTGCAGTCGCTCGCGCTGTGGGCGGCGAGAACGACGCGTTCAGGAGGTAGACCCACGTAATGACGTTTCTATCGCATATGGACAAGTCGATGGAAATGGAGTGGAAGGAATCGTTTAGTCGAGGTTAGATGGCCGGGCCGCCGACACGACCGCGGGGAATGGGATCGTGGCTGTGGCCTACAGATCTCCTGAGCGAGGATGGCCTGCGGACGGTGAAAGTCGGACCTGGCTCGAGACGGCGCTCCTGGAAGAGACGTCGATCGTCGCAGCTTCAAACTGCAAGTCCAAGTCTTCGGTGGTTGCTGTGTGTGCACGCAAGTGAGGACGTGCGCAAGGCGCCAACAATGTTCAAGAACGCATGATGTGTCATGGAATCCGCGAAGCGTGAACGATTCGTCGATGATGGCGAGACTGTAGTGGATGCGTACCTTGGCTAAGGGAGTCGTCGGGGGGCGTTCCAGTGGATGCGATGAAGGAAGATGCGGTCGGGAACTGGTCCACCCACCAACGACTTGTGTTGACCTGGACATCGCTCGGCATGAGGAGCGGTGTGGTCGCGATGCAAGTACCTTGGGATCGTAGAGATAGAACCACTGGTCGGTGGGGTCCCATAGCAGGACTTCGTCGTCGTACACTGGAAGAGAAGGATGATCATGCTGCCATCATCCTTGCAAGCAGTTCGTGCGCTGTTGTTTCGTACCGATGGACGGTGGAGGGAGCCACTCGGCTCGACCGGTCGAAAACTCAAAGTAGTACACCGCGTTGCCTTCGTAGGCTAGCCCCCAGTACTCGATTTCCGACGCCGTTGCTTCGTCATGGACGTAGTCGTCGACAGCAGCAGTGTCCCAAAAGTGCTCCCCCTCGAACACGAAGGGTTCGCTCTCTGTTGGGCAAATCGACTCTGGCGTCGCGGGTGGAAGCAGCAGTAGCAGTGGCTTCCCGTTAGAGTATGTGTATTCGCATGCCTTGACCTCGTCGAGCTTCGACGGGTCCGTGCCGCTGCCGTTGCTACCAACAAGCATGTCGACGACGCCGGCAAAGGCAGTTTCATGGCAATGAAACTGGCAGTGGTGCGTCGTTCCCATGCCATCACTGCAAGCTTGCACATTCGTCGCGATGCACACATCGCTTTGCTCTTCCTTCGCCAAGCGCTTCGATGACGAGGCAGATTCCTGCGAGGTGGAGCGTGTCGCGCCCCTGTCATCATGGGGTGTTTGCATGTCCGTCATTCCTGCATCTGGAATAAAACGTAAAAAAACGTCATGCGTTTAAAGATGAGACGAGCAATGGCATCGAACAACGTCATGGGTGCAACCGATAAAATGTCCACGTGGGCAACTCAGACAGGCCGGCGGTCGTCACCTGGTCCTTGCGAACACATGTTCACCACCACAGCATGCGTGGCCAAGATCCAACGAGAGCTCCATCTCGCGAGCAAAGGCGGCAAACGCAGAGCATTCTTCAGAGGTGGCTCCTCGGCTTGACGCAGACATCCCGCCGTTCCTGCGCATCGGCAAGGTATAAACGCGTTTTTAAGTCTTAAACGTATCGATCTTCAAAGGGTGTGTTCTTTCACGAAGTTTCCAACGGCGCGAAGAGAGAACATCGAGAATTTAAATAATGTCGGGTCCAACTTGCATGGGAAGGACCAGTCATAAAATAAAAATACTCGTGAAGAAAACCAAACTTCAACGCCGTATCGACGGAAAGAAACGCATTTGGATATTTCATATTCCCCTCCGGCGGCGACGGCGGCGGCGGAGGCAGTCAGTGTCAGAGCTAGATGGGACAGCGTGCATCCACCGAGGAAACTCGTATGCAGGATCGGGCCAGGGCTTGCATGGGCACGTACATGGACCTTGGAAAGCACATCGACCAAGCCAACGAATGGTACGACCATGACGATTATGAAAAAACCCGTTGAGTGGGAAGCTCATGGAAAGGGCCGACGTCTTTGCCAGGGCCAAGTTGTGCCCGACACCAAAGACATGCCAACTGCGCTTCCGCATCATCCTCAACGAACGAATTGCCACGGAACTGATACCGTTCATGTGGAAACTGGACGGCAACGTAAGTGCACTTGGTGTCCACACCGACAGTTCGAGCGCACATTCGAATGTGACGTGGTTGTCTTGCGTAGGTGATGATAGAAGTCCGCAAATTTCGACGGCGGCATCCCCCAGACGACTCGGATGCGCACATTTCGGTACACATCCCTCGACCTCCCCATCGTCCGAGTCTGCTAGTTCTCACGTCCCACTTGCTGCAGAGCAACACAATTGGTGCCGCCAAGTGCCTGACCTTGTACCAATTCTACTTTATTTATTGCTTCTTGTCGGACGTGAACGCTTGCGCGATGCATTCCGTGGCCATGAATCCTCTGTTTGGCAGGTAGGAAAATCCTACCGCGGGTGCCATCGGATGACGGTCTTGGACGTAGTGACAAGACATTTGACGACAGAGAGTGCCAGATCTGCATGGACGCGGACAAGGAAGTTGTCTTGCCATGCTCGCACAGCTTTTGCCTGCGCTGCTTTCAAACTTGGTACGTTGATGTGTTGCGCCGCCGTGCTCATGCCAGTTGGTGAGCAGGAGCTCGCAAAACCAGACGTGCCCTATCTGCCGCAGCCAACTGCACTGCGCCGAAGGCGAAGAGCTGTGGCACTTATCGTCATCGCGAGGCATCCAGAACCTGACGTCGTACGCGCAAGATTTGGTGTCTCGCATCTACGAGTTCCTCGACAAGCAGGCCGTGAGTCGATTCACGGACGAGTATGTCCATGACTCGAACGTGCGATACACGATGTGGCGCATGGAAAGCATTCAAAGCGAGCTGGAGCAGCCGCAGGACACGTCGCCAATTCCCGGTCGTCATGGCATTCCCGAGCCATCTCGCAATGCCGATGCCCTGCATCCCGACTACATATTTGCGCTGGCATTGGCCAACGGCGAGGACCAAGAGCTCGCGCTGGAGGAGTGCCGAAGGCATGTCCACTTCCCCACACTCACGTACACGTCGTCGTTGTCGCGTCCATCGTCTCTGGTCGAGTTTGTGTCGGAGCGAAGCAGTAGTTGAACGATGTAATGTCATGTGTGTTACACGGACGTGAAATGGACGGCTGGGAATCACCAGCGATCGAGGACATGAAGAGCGTTGGCGACCAAGTCTTGGATGTACGCCGCCAAGTCGTGGTGGTCGAGGGTGGCGACGGTCCACAGTTCCTTGCACTCGTCCGAGTGTTGCCGAGGAAGAGGCTGGCGGCATGTTGGGCACGTGTTGTGGCGCGCGTGCCTGTGGAAAGCACGTGGGCGCGGACGAGATGGGGACAGGTGGAGGGTACCATGAATGAAAACACTCGAGGCAAAAGCTATGCGTACATGGCAACACGACCTCGTTGGAAGCATCCATGCATATTTGGCACTCGGTGTCGACGTCGGCATCATCTTCGCGCAGCCGATGACCCCTGACACGTCATGTGAGGACAGACCATGCACGGACGAGTACCGCACTTGTCGTCAACGGTTGCCATCGCCGCAGGCCGCCGTGATGCACACTCGTGGATGTTGGACAAGTAGCAATACATCGAGTAGAACTGGCCGACGCTTAAGTCTTGTGGGGTGTCGATGGTGCTCTTCGCGTGCCGTCAAAGGATGCACGGTGGCGTGGTTTCCATGACAAGAGGTGGGCGTACCTCGTCGTGGCGTCGCAGCTTTCTCGCTTGGACTTTGACCTAATTGCATCAGGTGGTAGGATGGCAGGCATTGAATTGACGAGAGAACAGTTCGCGTACAACGTCGCCGAGAGTCCATGTGAATGGAATGCACTCGCAAGCAGACCCCCCGTCGTCTTCGCGGAGCAAGACGCGGAAGCGAAGTTGCACGGCGATGGGACAATGCCTCGCCCTACGCACTGTCTTGTCATCTTCCCAACACGATAGCGTCGATACCACTCGTTTGCTTGACCGACATGCTTCTCCAGATCCTCGTACGACCCCGACAACCCTCGTATTCGGCCGTCGCCGTCGACGCGCGACATCGGCATGCCCATCGCCGAACGAAAGTGTGGAAAAGAACAGAAAACTCCGTTCTGATTGGCCGACACATGAAACCGAATCCGTTAAACTTTGAAACGGCTGCGTTAAACACATCGACAGGTCGAGGTGCCGAGCACCGCCGCGATCGATGTATGTGCTGGACGACGAAGAGGCTGATGCCACGGAGCTCGACAAGAAGAAGGCAAAGAAGAAGGTGAAGCTCACTCCAGAGGAGGACGCTATCGAGAAAGCCCGCACCATCGCCATGGAGAAGAACATGTATTGGGCACCTATCCTGCTTCTGTTCCCTCTCGGCCCAGTCCTCGTAGCTCTCACGACGGTGGTGTTTGGCGGCGTGATCATCAACGCCGCGCCGTCGACATGCAATGCATACCTCAAAAGTAAGTTGGCGTGATCCATCGTTACGCCGCTCATGGAGTTCCTCGGCGCGGTAGCCTTTATGCAGGGAGCTGTGGGACTGAGCTACATCCTCATCTTGTTCTACGCGTATTGTTGGATCGGTCCTCGGCCCATGACAAAGCTCAAGATCTTGCGAGTGTTCTATACCATTTACGGCATCGTTTGCTTTCTGTGGTACGGCTCGAGCTGTGCCCCCGCGCCTCTGACGTATATGTAGGTGGGGAGTGTTCGGGTCTCTTCAGGCGGCCACCGCGACGTCGACCGGGCTGAATTCTTGCCTCGAAACAGCGCCGGCCTTGTTTGTGTTTTCGCAGTACCAAGTCACGATCTTCTGGCTGCTCTTTTGCTTCTTCATGTGCTTTGCCGTGAAGGAGATGCGCGCCCACTGGATGGCGTCCGAGCATGTCAAACTCGCCAAGAAAAAAGCTGCCGACGAAGCAAAGGCTAAAAAGGAAATGGACGAGGCCGCGGCGGCGGAAGCGACAGCAGAAGCCGAACGAGCCAAACAAGAGAAGGAGGCGGCCGAGAAGCTGGCCAAAGCCGAGCGGGATCGGTTGTATCAACCGACCGACAACGACGGCGTCGGCGGTGAAGACGGCGAACTTTTGGAATCGACAAAGGAAGAGAACGGACCTGAAGGCCAGGACGACGTGGAAGAAAAGGAGGACGAAGACGAAGAAGAAGAGGAGGAGGAAGAAGAAGAGGAAGAGGGAGATGGTGGTGCCAAACATGTAGATGAAGTTATGAAGGAAGACTAGTAGAAGGGTGTGGGGCGAACTCTTGGTCAAGCACTTCGCCAGGCAGCAATGTCCTTCCTGTGGTGCCGCGCGGGTGACTCGCATTTCGCGATGCCCACCGCTCAAGACTGTTAGCTGTTTCAACAGCTCCTCGCGAGGGCGGCGACCGCTCGATCCATGCGTCGAACGCGTGGTATTCGATCGTTAGAAACCTATCTGTTCTACCTGGGATCGTCGCCGCCGTGGCGTCGAAGAACACTCGTCGTCGCGTTCAATTATTGTCGTCGGCGTCTGGCACAACGCGCAGCAGCGGGATGTCCGAGTTGAGCCCAATGATGCTACTCGCGTCCTGGCGGAGAACCGTGCCGCCGAACGCGCCATGGATCGCCCACGTGTTTACTTGGACATACATGGCGTCGTTGTACTTGGGCAGCATCGCGAGCTCTTGATATACGATCGTGTCGCGCACCCACCGGCCGCCCGTCTCGTTGAGGAGCTGCCGGTCCGCCGAGTACAGCGAGATGTTGCTGCCCGTGCGCCCCATGACGGGCTTTGCCACATAACCTGTTGTGAACTCGGCCACGTCTCGCTCGTCGAAAGATGACTTGAGAAGGTACGGGCTGTGGGGAAACAGTTTGGACAGGATCGGCAGGATAGCCTTGGAACCTGCCAGGAGCGTCCACAGTGGCTCAAACACGCGAACGGATTCGTGGAGGAGGATGTCCATGAGTTGCGGCGCGTCGGGCACCTGAAACGACGCGGTCGCTTCCTCGCGCGCCTCCACTTCATTCATAACCGTGCGCCAACACCACGTCTTCCACACGTTTACGATTCGATGGCCCGCGCCATCTTGCAGCCCTTGGTTGTCCAGAGTCCACGTGATGCCATCGATTCCGACGACGAGGTAGCAACGGATGCCCGCTGCTTCCGCCGCCGCCTGCATGTACGTGGCGTGATAGCGTTCTTCAATGTCGCGGTCGCACATGATGTGCAGCGGCCCCGAGATCTTGAGATCTTTCCACGTCTGCACGAGTTGCTGGAACAGAGTCGCGCTCGTGCTGCGGCCGACGTTCGTGACGCCCGCGGCGGCTGCCCACGCATCTTGGACGTACCCGCATTCCAACAGGCACGATGCCGAGTCAGCGTTGTACTCGTACACTTTGATGCCTTCGTTCGTGAGGGCAAAGTCGAAGCGGCCAGATACGACATCGTGTTTGCTACAAGGGAGAGCATGGCATCGGTATGCATGGCGACAATCGCGGACGACATGTGCATACCTTTGGGCCCATGACCGCCGAATTTTTGGCCACAGCACGTCTGGAATGTGAAAGTATTTGCCAACGTCGGCCTCGTTCTCCAACACGTATTCCGTCGCTCGGACGAACATGCTGTGCAAGTCCTCTGTGGCGTGTTCGAGCGCGGCATGGCCAGATTCAGTGATCGTGTAGAACGTGGCGGCGGGGAGCGTCGGTGAAAATGGAGCGTTCAGTTCGTTGTAGATCGCGACGTACGGCAGGGACGGGTCCAACCAAGTCACTGGGACTGCCGATGGGACATGCACCGACCGCACGCACATGTCTGACGTTACAGCATTCGGGACGGGCTGCTCGATATCTGCAACGTTGGCGAAGATGGACTTGAGGGACGTCGCCCGGGTGGACAGGTCAATGACGACCTTGCTCGGTGTGATGGCGCTCGCCTTTTTCGAACAACTTTGGTTTTTCATCGCACCAGCAGCACCCACAGACGTTCTCGCCATGACGAAGGAGGAACAGCGCAATTGCTTGAATGAGCGATCGTGTGGCAGCGTCCCTGTTGGGCAGGCTGGTCCACCTATTTTAAGCCTACCGCCGTCACAGAATTGTTCTAGCCTTTCAACGCTGTGGAACGTTTCTATTGTTCCAAGATAGTTTTGGCAACAAGTCCCCCTGTTGACGTGTTTGGCCCGCTTGCTCGCATATCGAGGCCGCCGCTGCCGCCGCCGTCATGACCCTTCTGCATATGCCATCGGCGCATCCTCCTCACGCTGGTGGCCTGCCACGGCGACCGTTGTGGTGTGCCCAACATAAGCAAAGGTCGTTGGGTAAAACAATATTTTGTATTCACAAATAAACTGGATCATGACATGTAGTTTCAAAAACAGAAACCAGATGAGTTGTTACAAGATAAAATAACCTTCAATTTGACGAAAATCGGGTCGCAGCACCCAAGCGACACCAGAAGGGCGCGAAATTTCGGATACGGCTGATTTATCCGGTCGTGTGGGGGCTCGACATACTGGGACAGAGTCAACCCGTTGAGGATATCGAAGAAACTCGTCATCTTGGTGCGCGATGACGAGCAATGGAAATGGAGAGACCATCAGCGTCGGTGGCAATATCTTCCGGTAGGCCCATGAATGCTGCCACGTGTGACTTGATCATGGGGTAGTCTGGTGGAGACCATAGGTAGGGGGTCGTACGGCACTGTGCACAAAGCAGTCAACTTGAGCTCTGGCGCCGCCGTCGCAGTCAAGGTCATCAGCAAGGAGCGCCTGCTACGAAATCCACAGGAGCGAGCGTCCATTGAGAAAGAGATTGAGACGATGCGGGTCGCTGTGGAGCAGTACGAGAATGGACACCCGAACATTGTGCGTTTGTTGGCGACGAAGGAATCCAAGTCGTCCATCTTCATCGTGCTCGAGTACTGCGCCGGCGGTGACATTTCGTACTACATCAAGGCGTCGGCACGTGGACTGAGCATGGCGCAGACACGGAACTATATGTCTCAACTTGCCGCCGGGTTGCAGTTCCTTCGACAACAACACGTGATCCATCGCGACCTGAAACCTGCAAACTTGCTGCTTAGCAGCAAGAACGTTGCGTCGCAGAAGGTAAAAATCGCCGACTTTGGGTTTGCCAGGGCTCTAGAGAACGAGTGCATGGCCGAGAGCGTCGTGGGGTCGCCTCTCTACATGGCGCCGGAACTTCTGGACTACAAGTCGTACGATGCCAAAGCAGATCTATGGAGCGTCGGAATCATCCTGTTCGAGATGGTGACAAAGAGCCATCCATTTCTCGTTGTGGTACGCCCCCATCATGACGCTTCATGGAAGGTGAAGAGGTGACAGACTCGCCTTGCAGGACAAGGTGCACGCGACCAACCACTTGGCGCTGCGACGCAACATCGCGCGGTATTACGAGAAATTCGGCCGGTTCGTCATCCCCCCGGACGTCTCGGTGAGCGACGACTGCGCCGTGCTACTGGAAGGCTTGCTGCGGCGCGACCCGCAGGAGCGCATCTCGTTTGAAGAATTTTTCAACGCGGCGTTTTTGCTGCCCCCACCTCCAATGCCCGACGTCGGGTAGGTATCTCGCGAGGATGCTTGAGCTCATGCAGATGCCGACACAGAGTCCCATTGGAATGCCACATGGAAGCTTCCGGGAGCCCAAAGCAGCCCCTCGTGACGCAAGACACTACGTGGCAGGACTCTGGTGGAAGCGACGAGTACGTGCTCGTCGAGCGCGAGTACGAAGGCATTGGCCGCGAAGTGCTGCAGGACGACAACTTGGCAGATGACTTGGCGGCACTGCCGAACGAGGAAGACGGCATGAAAGAGGTGTGTGTGTGTGGCTGGTTGTCTGCCATTTAGATGGATGAGCGGGGGACATATGCAGGACGCGGCGGCGGACGTGACCGCTTCAGATGTGCCACATGTGCAGCCACAGAGTTGCGCCAAGGAAGAGCCGCACATGACGTGGCAAGATGACGAGAATCGCGTGGAAGAGTTGCTTGGGATTTGCTACAAGAGGTGCGATGCCTGATGGATCGGTCATGACCCACGAAGTCGTGTAGCTTTCCGCTGGGCGGCGTCGCGCTATTTGTACCCACTCCCCTTGGCGACTACATTGCATTCCACGAGAGCTGCCCGCACCACTACCTGTCGGCCGAGTCGATCCAAGCCTCGACTCGCAGCGGCGACCGCAAGCCCGCGTACGTGCTGGGCTGCCTCGTCTTTATTGAACACGGCGAAGCGACGGAGGTGAAGTACACTCGTTCGTGCTTGAATTGATCGCTGCGGTAGAGCTGCAACCCGTATCAATTGCGCGTCGGCACGCCGTACCACGTGTGCACAGTCACTGCCTTGTCACGGAGCTCGCTGACGTCGGGCACCTTGTCGCCACCGCCGTCGCCATCCTGCCCGACGTCTGTTGCGCTGCCGTTCACGATGCCGGCAACGACGACCACCACCACATCCCATCCCTCCAACGACAGCGGCGACCGCCACCAACGCATTAGTTTTCGCTCGTACGTGCATGGGGGTGCCGCATCACGCGCGCTCATGGAAGTGTCGCAGGTTTCAAATCAACCACCTCGCGCTGTTTTTTCCAAAAAACGGCAAGGTGCCGTACGTCGCGTTCAACGACGGCGGCGCGCCGCATTATTTCCTCGCCGAGGAATCGATTGCCGTTGCGAGGGGCCACGAAATCACGTACGTCGCAAGCATCATCTCCGCCAACCACCACACGTTGGTCATGAGCTGGCGGCTTGATCTGCGGTGGTCATGACACGGGTTTCACCTAGATGGCCTGCCTACATTTGTGGGGAAATCATCTTCATCGATTCCTTCCAAGCGACAGAGGTACGCCGTGCGCGAAACGAACGTGCGTCATGGGCGGCGGTAGGATTTCAACCCGTATCGCCTCGCGTACGGCACGCGTTTTTACGTCGTCACAGTCTCGAGCGAGTAAGTCCAAAGCGCTCGCGTCCATGTCGAGTCGTCCACCGCACGCACACAAGCAGCATGTCCCCGTTATGCCGTCGACCAACTCAGTTAACTGAGTTGGTACGTGCTGACTGTTGGACTCACGTCTGCGACGTACACGGCATCGCCCGACACCGCGACGTCGTTGGGCTTGTGGTGGAGATGGATGGCCGCACAAGGGTCGGGAGCGGGCGCAGAGTCTTGGAATGGCCAGATGCACACCTACGACGAGGATGGAGACGTGGGATCGCGGCGCATGCCACCGTCGACGGATGGAGTACCTTGGAATCGTTGCCAGCGGAAACGAGAAACTCGGCCGAGTTGTAGTCGAAGAATCGAACGACGCCTACAGGAGCGTTGTGGCCACTTCGCAGTTTGGTGCGCACGGACTTGGACGCAAAGTCGATGAGGGCAATGGACCCGTCGCCGAGGGCGGCGGCCACCGTCCTTCCGGACGTTGAGAACGCCAGATCGTGCACGAATGGAGGATTCCAGATCTGGGTGGCATCGCCCAAACCTGTGTCGGCATGCTGCATGTTTAGCTTGGCGCGCATGCGGCCGCCGGACCCGTCGTTGCGGACTTCCCAAAACACGAGGTGGCTGTCCAGGCCACCCGAGATCAAATCGTAGCCGGCGCAGCGGGGTCGAAATGCGGCAGCGGAACAAATGCTCGAGTGCTGGCCGCGCAATGTGTGAATAACGTGCGTTTTCATGTTGAGCAGCCCGATGCTGCCGTCGTCGTCAGGGACTGCGAGCCAAGGCTTCTTGGATTGCATCGGGTGGATGTGCAACCGATTGATGTCGTCCGCGGCCGGCTCGAAGATCGTCGTAGCTTCCGTCAAAATGAGCGACGGCGAGCGCCGCAGATCGAACAAGTACACTTGGTTGCTTGACGCTGCATACAGCTCTGCCGACGATGCAAATACAACCGAGTTGACCGCGTCGCCTGCGAAGGCATTCGCAACACATTGGGCGACACGACGGCTCCGCAGGTCCCAGACACGGCATGTACTGTCGGTGCTTCCAGAGGCAAGAATGTCCGGAGCAGTGGCACAAACGTCGAGGCAGTTGACCGTCGACTTGTGCCCTCGCAGGACGCCGGCGGAAGTCGCGGCGGCCACCACCATGTTCACTGCACAATGGTGAGTTCCGGAAAACGGATTATCCGGATGTACCCTTTCAGGGAATGACACCCCTGAACAGGAAATGCGCCAACATGAGATTTGGCGATGGGGGCAGGAAGTCGTCCGCTGTCGGCGATGGCGCCTCGGGCTGTGGTGGTATGTGGGAGGCTTCGCTCTCATGTGGACGATCTTGATGGCAACCGACACGTGGGAGGAAGGTGTTGTCATGGACGAAGTCACAGCGTTCGGGTCCCTCACCAACTCCCAAGACACGTACCCCGACCTGTGCCGCATTCGAAACTACGACGCACTAAAGCGCATGTCGATCGTGTACACGTGGGTAAATGGCAGCGTGCCATGCTACCGTGCTTGTCGACACAGGTTTGGTGGCGACGACGCCGTCGGCGGATCTCGCGACCGCGAGATTGGGGAATTGAAGTATTCGATTCGGTCGGTGCTGCGCTTCCTTCCATGGTTCGAAGGCACCGTGTATATCGTGACGCCTGGCCATGCGCCGCTATGGCTCAACCAGAGCCATCCCCGCATCCACGTGATCCACCAAGACACCCTCATCCCATCGGCGGCGACAAGCAACCTCCCCACGTTCAACACCAACGTCGTCGAGCAGTTTCTGTACCGCATTCCAGGGCTTTCGGACCTCTTCATGCACTTTAACGACGACTACATCTTGACAGCACATGTGCGTCCCCACGACTTGTTCACGTGTGACGGCGGCATCCGCATCCTTCACGAGCCCGCCATCATTCCTCGGCCTCGTCCGATGGAGCATTCTTCCCGCGGGGCGTGGATGCAATCCGTTCTCGCCACACGCGATGCCATCGATGCCAAACTAGGCTACACGGCGACGCATCATTTTCTCAAGCACGCGCCGTTTGTGTACAGCCGTCGCGCGTTCGCGCGACTGCATCAGATCTTTTCCCACGAGCTGCGCGCGACGTGGCGCCATCGATTCCGAAGTCCTCACGACATGAACGTCCCGCTCCTCCATCACGGGTACATGCTTGCGCAGGGCCGCATCGAGCTCGGGATTCCCGCCGACGCACCGCCGCCGTCCCCCGAGTTTCAACTCGTCATGCTCACCGACACCAACCAAGATTTCGTCAAGAGGATCTTTGCCGCCGTGTTGCGTCGACAGCATGGCGCCAAGCTCTTGGCCCTCAACGACGAGTACACCGACATGGCTGTCGTCGACACCGTGCGGACATTTCTCGCGGCGTTTTTGCCGGACGCGTCGCCTTTTGAACTCGACGAGGAAGCGGCGACCATGACGGAGCAGCCCGTACAAGCCATGTGCTGTGCACGCGAGTCCGAGATCGAAGGAAGCACGGACTGGGAAGGTGGCGCGTCGTCGAACTCGATCGTTCTCCGCGCCGTCAAGCCACCGTCCATGGCGCTCGCGTTTTTTCGTGCTGCTGTTGAGGGCGCCGGGTTCGCGTTCGGCCTTCTCATGGTGCTCGCCGTGCGGCATCAACTCCGTGATGGGGCGCCCAGCTACCGCCATCCCCACACGGAAGAAGATGGCGACGTTGGCTGTGATCCTGGTGCTGCATGATGAGCGCCACACGATCGGGGTGGCGAAGGCAGTGCCGGCGCGGACCGAGCAGCATTGGAAACATGTATAGAAGCCGAATTAAAATCCCCGCGCGCGACGACGGGCTGTGAATTTGCTGTCCGACTTGACCTCCTTCCCTTGCTTGCGGTATCGCTCCTTCTTCGCCAGGACCCAGTCCCTACAATACACACACGCATGAGTCCCGTGCGCCGAGGCGATTCCAGCCATCTTCGCACTTGTCTTTGAGAGGGACGCGGGCTTTGCCTTTCTTCTACACAAGTAAGGACAAGACGTCGTCGCCTGAGGGATCGCCCGATGGTGAAGACGCGACGTACGTTTTTCTCGCGGCGGTTTTCAAAGGCGGCGGCGGAGGGGTCGCCGACGAGGGCCTTGGGCAAGGTGGCTTTGGCGGTCGGGTCTTGGCCAGCGATGAGGCATAGGTAGTATTTCTTCGCCTTGGCACTGTTGGGATAGTCGATGACGAGCCCGCCGGAGAACCCACATCGCATCGCGTTGGACGAGATTTCCTCCATTTGCTCGGGGGTTTCGGGGTACAACTGAATGACAGCGCGGCCGCCGCGCTTCAAGCACGTGTACAACGATCCGAAGAATCGCATGAGACGCTTCCGCGCCGTGTGCTCCTTCTTGTCCGAGTAGCACAGCCACTGGACGGCCGAAATGCTGATGCACCCGTCGAATACACCCGCGCGGAAAGGAAGACCACACCCCATGTCTTGGAGAAAGACGTCGCCGCTGCTGTCGCGCTCAATCGCAATGTCCAACATGTCTCGACTGCAAAAGATCGCGTGAGTATGGCTAGGATGGTGTATGTACCTGATGTCGCAGCCGACCCACGCATGCCCCGCTTCCTGTAACGCCACTACGACAGTTCGTCAGATGCAACGACGTGCCTTGCAGCAGACGTACAGCCACTCAGTCCACTGCCGCAGCCTACATCGAGGATGAAGTGTTCCTTGTCTGCCGGCAAGTTCAACAGTTCGATGGCACGCTCGGCAATGTCGTTCTATTCGAGCGGCACACACGAATTCATCCCACCGTCGGTCGCGGCATGCCCGACATCGTACCTGCACTTTGATGATACGCGAGCTCGAGTTGTACTTTGCCGCCTCCTTTTCATTGTAGAAGAGCTATGCACACAACCAAGCGCCATCGCGAACGTTAGTGCGCACTGGCGGGTGGCTGCACATGCATCCAGAACGCGCATACCTCTGGCGGCATGATGTGCTCGGGGCGGCTCATGATGGCCGCGTCGGGTTTTTTCACAATGCGAATGCGCGCGCATGTTATCGTATTTTAATGAAGGAGCATACAAATTGCTAGTATAACTTCAAAAACGCACCGCCATTTTTTTCCCAGCAGCGCAACCAGCGCCAACCAATGATACCTCGCGAAACGCTTTCCCGATCCAATCATTTTCCAAAGTTGAACATGGCGGCACGAGCGGCGGCACCGTCGATGACTTCTCCTGGGACGTTCGTCATGACGATCGAGTCCGACGATGAAGTACGTGCACGTAGCGTCTATGAAGGTTGACACATGATGATGGCGGTGCAGGTGGACCGTTTGGACGACAGTAGCGATGAAGAACAGGAGAAAGACGATCAAGCGGTCATCTCCAAGGTAAGGTCGCACCTCGTCGCAACGGCTTACACGGACGAGTGTAGCAACAAAAGAAGAAATTGATGAAGCAGGATGAGAAGAAACGACAGAGTGCGGCCGTCAGCGACATTGCGGAAACGTTCGAGTTTGACGACGGATCGACCTTCCGCGTACGTGAACCTCTCGACATCATTGAACATCGCCATTCGAGTCGTTCATGCCTTTGTAGACCTCGACTGGCAACTCGTGGGACTTTACAAGTATGTGGACTTGTCTCTACATTAACGCCCGATGTCGTGTTCTCATCGTGGGTTACAGAGGCCATTGCACACATCGACAACATGGAACGTCGAAGCTACGGCGACAGCGTGCGAACGACGGTGCAAAAGAAGATCGAAATCCGTCGCAAGGAGCGCCAAGACGCTCGCAAGGAGAAAAAGAGCAAGAAGGAAGCTGCCGAAAAGACAGCTTCCGGTAATGACGCCACTGGCGAAGGTCCTGTTGACGCCGCCGTGCCAGTGGACGATGGCAACGACAGCGACGACGACAGCGACAACGATGAGGCCGGTGCGGACGTTATTGAAGAGTCCAAGCTACAAGAAGCGTTGAACGAACGCAAGCAGAACGCCGGTGCGATCATGGACGCCATCGAGAAGAAGAAGGCCGACGCGTTCTTTGAGACCGAGTTCCAATCGCCGCAGCTGGACAACGTGACGTCCTTCAGCGATCTCAAGTTGAGTCGGCCGCTGCTTCGCGCCGTAAGCTCGCTTGGGTTCAACGCCCCGACGCCGATTCAGGTAAGGCATTCGTACGAGTCTGCATGTTAACGTCATTGACAATGGGATATCTGCATGCAGCAACGCGCGATTCCTGTCGCCATGACCGGCAAGGACATTTGTGCCAGTGCCCAGACCGGGTCCGGGAAGACGGCAGCGTTTCTGCTACCGATTTTGGAACGCCTTCAGTTCCGCTCGCGCCGCGTCGCCGCCACACGCGTGCTGGTCATCTGCCCTGTCCGCGAACTCGCCACGCAATGTCAATCCATGCTCGAGCAGCTGGCCAAATTTACCGATATCACGAGTGGGCTTGCCGTCGGGGGCCTCCCGCTCCGTGAACAAGAAATAGAGCTTCGTGCATGTCCCGACGTGATCATTTGCACTCCTGGGCGCATGATTGATCATCTTCGCAACTCTCGCGTACGTGAATGGACTGGTGGCGGCAAGTGCGCTGCATGCGGCGCCCCCTCCCGACGACGCGGCTGCTAGATCGATGTGTGCCTGACACTAGAGTTTGTAGAGCATTCATCTGGACGAGCTCGAGATTCTTGTGCTGGACGAAGCCGACCGGTTGCTCGAGCTTGGGTTTCAAGAAGAAGTTCAGGAACTGGTCAAGTTTTGCCCCATTGCACGCCAAACCATGTTGTTTTCGGCCACGATGACGTCAAAAGTCGACGAACTGATCAAGCTCTCGATGAAGCGCCCCGTGCGCATCTCGACCGACCCGCTTTTCGACATGGCGCAGCATCTCGTGCAAGAATTCGTCCGCATTCGCCCGACGCGCGAAGACGACCGAGAAGCCATCTTGCTTGCGCTGTGCACCCGCACATTCAAAACCAACGTACGACCGTGGCTCTCGTCCAGCCATATCCTCGTCGACTTGCGTCCATCGCGCGCTGACGGTGCCTTTCCCGTAGACGATCGTGTTCATGGAGACCAAGAAGCACGCCCATCGCATGATGATCTTGTTTGGACTGGCCGGGATCAAGGCCGCGGAATTGCACGGCGACTTGACACAGAAGGAGCGCCTCGAGGTACGGCCGTCCTGAACGCTTGGAACGCAGCTCATCCACGTGCAGGCATTGCAAAGTTTCCGCGACGGCACGGCCGACATCCTGCTCTGTACAGACATCGCCGCGCGTGGGATTGATGTCGAAGGCGTCCATGCCGTTATCAACTACCAAATGCCCAAGGACGTGACTACGTACGTCCATCGTGTCGGGCGTACGGCGCGCGCCGGCCGCAACGGGCGCGCTGTCACGCTGACGTCGGAGAACCGTCGATTGATCATGAAGGAAGTATCTCGCCACTGCCACGGATTTGTCAAGGTTCGAATGACCGGATGGTCGCCGTGCATCGAGTTGACGTTGTCGTGAGTAGAGCCGAAGCGTGCCGGATGCCGTGATTGCCCAGTGGAAGCAACGCATTGAAAACATGGAAGGCGACGTGGCGGCCGTGATGAAGGAAGAGACGATGGAGAAGCGGATGCGAGAAGCCGAGAAGGAAGCGACGCGCGTGACCAACTTGGTGCGCCACAAGGACGAGATCAACAGCCGACCGGCGCGCACATGGTTCCTCAACGAAAAGGAGAAGCAGGCCGTCGCTGCCCGCGCGGAAGAACATCGCCTGGCCAACTTGATGGTGCACGACGACAAGCCCGAGAAGAAGATCACGCTCAACCACAAAAAGCGAAAGACGGCCGAGCTGCGAGAGCGGGAACAGCGCGCGCTCGAGGACGCCGAGGACAATGAGAGTACGTTGATGGCGGCGTCCTGACATGGCGTCGCAACGACTCATGACGTGTGTGGCTATGTAGACAAGAAGGTATTCACGGCGCACCATGTCGCGGGCGCGGCCAAGAGTGCCAAGCGAAAGGCGATCGAGGAAAAGAGGAAGCTGGGTACGTGTCAATGCACGGCATGCTGCTGGTCGAACAACATCGAGAAACGACGTCATGATGGGATGGGTAGCGTCGACGTCGATCGCCGAGATCCATGAGATGAAGCGGCAGAAGAAGGAGAAAGCGATTCAGCGTAAGATTCAGAGCGGCGCGTTCGACCAAGAGAAGACAGCGCGCGAAGCCAAGCAGCCCAAGAAGAAGGCGGCCGAGGCGAATGGCGAGTTTGTATTCAAGGAGAAGATTACGTCGCTACGCAAACAGGGCAAGCGCAGTGTTCACTCGTTCAAGTCCAAGGCCCGGTACAATCGCCGCAAGTAGAGATGGCGCGCTCCGTTGACCCAACATGCTTATAATTGAACATCATGAACCCCGTCCTTGTCGATCATCTTGTAGATCCATGTGCCGCTGCGCACGAGGAAGCGTTCGTTCAACTCGTTGTTGCAGTGCTTGAGGATTTGTTTCGCTTCCGCCAACGTCAGGTTCTCGCGCCATTCGCGGTCGAGGATCGACAGGCAAAAGTGCGCGCCGTACCCCTGCGCACCGTAGTTGACCTTGCTCAACGAACCCAAGTAGTCTGCCCAGTACAAGCTGGGAACGCCATCTGACCCATCCGCGGTGGGGACGTTCGGGTTTGCCGCGTCGAACGCACCCAAGAGCAGGTTCAACTGGACAGGAGCCTTACGAAGCCGTTGCGCGAGCTCGTTTCGGACAAAGTTGGCAGCCGCGTGACCGTTCAACGTCACACCGTTCGTAAGTTGATACAGCTTCAAGTTCTTTTGAATGTACTCGCAAAACTCGACGCGGTCGGCTTGGGGTCCGCTGCCGGCAATGACTTTGTGCGAGTCCAACGCTTGGATCTACTCGACGCACAGAGCATGAGAGATCACAGGATTCAAGCACACAGAAGGACGCGTACCTTGTCTTCGTCATCTTTGTATACTAGGATCGAGCGAGCGACTTTGCTATCGGCGCCGACAATCACGAAGTCCTTTCCGACGATGCCAAAGAGCGACTCCATGATCTGGATCGAGCTCAAAAGGAGAATTGCACCAGCCCCAGATCCTGGTGGAACGTTATATCCATTTAAACAGGTTTTTGAGAACGGAAAGTATGGCGTTCCCGTTGATACCCGAATGGATTTCCATGCAATACTCTCTTTCGAAGGTACTATGTATAGGAGTATTTATAATATATGGCAGGTCCACGACTTGATGCTGCCATTCGGTTCTCGTGCGCGTGCCAGCCATGAACGCCGCATGACGCATGACGGAATGCCGCAGGCACCATTCCGTCGCTACGTACATGTCTTTGATGTTTGTCAAGTGCGGGCGTACGGCGCAGACGAATCGCAGTTCACAGAAGACGGCTCGATGGTGAAGTTGGAGTATCCATTCTCAGAGGTTTTGCCGTTTGGTGCACCAAACAACCAAAGATCTCCACGCGTCGTCAGATGTCGTCGATGGGGCGGCGCGCCGCGGTTCTGGCCGCGATGGTGCTCCTACAAGTGTGTGTAGCGCAGCAAGTGCATGTGTTGACGAGCAAGAACTTTAAGCAATTGGTTCTCGACAGCTCGGACTATTGGCTCGTGGAGTTTTACGCCCCCTGGTAGTGAACATCTTTGTCTTTTGTTGGTCCTGATGGTGTGATGTGTGTGTGTCCGGCAGGTGTGGCCATTGCAAGAAGCTCGAACCCGAGTGGAAAGACGCTGCTAAGAAACTGAAGGCGAAGGTGCGAACCCTCCCCCAACGCCTCGATCCATCAGCGCCATGTGTGCGCGTTTTGCGTAGGCCAAGCTGGGCGCTGTTGACTGCACGGTGCACCAAGACCTCGGCCAAAAGTACGGCATTCAAGGCTATCCAACCATTAAAGGTGCCTCCAACGTTCCTCTGTGGCGTTGATGATGCTGGTCTGGATAGAATTCGGCAAGAACAAGAAGAAGCCGAAAGACTACAACGGTGGTCGTCAGGCCAGGGATATTGTCGGCTACGTGCAGAGCAATCCCGACGCTGGGTTATTTGAGCAAGTTGACATGCTCACGTACGCCACGGCGCACACGTTCTTCGAGCCGCAGAAGCGACCTAAAGTAGTGTTGCTCGGGCGCAATCGAAACAAAAAGGGCAAGGTTCGTCCTCGCAACAACGTGGCAACGGGATCGTTGAACGTCGTCTCTAGCCGCGATGGCTCGAGGAAGTTGCGCAGCAATTCCGTTCCAAGGTGTCCTTTGGATTCGTCCCTGGCAGCGACGACAAGATCGCGACCCACCTCGGCATCCGAGGTGGAGTACACCCTCCGTTTCGATCGCACGAACTCACATGGGATCGATAGAAGAAGATCGACCACTCGTTCTGGTGGCCATCGGACCCGAATATGTGTGGACGAAATTGAGCCAAGTCGACACGATCAAGGACGACGTTGTCGCGTTCGTCAAACAAGTACGTTGGAGAGCGAAGTCGAGTTGGGTCGTGCACAACTTGTGGCGTTGTCTAGTCGCTGAAAGGCACGTTCGACGAACCGAAGGTGCTGCCGGCGTTCCCGCCCCCGCAAAACTCGGCCCCGAAAAAGAAGCCGCCGATCGGTGCCATCCAGCAGATTCACGCGTCCACTCTCGAGTCGCTGTGCTTGAAGGGCGCGTCCAAGATGTGTGTGGTCTTCCTGCCCACGTCGTTGGCCTTTGACCTCAAGCCGACGGCCAAGAAGTTCCGCCGGGACCCGCTGAGCTTCTTCTATGTACACCCAGATGACCTCGGGTTCCACAGCCAGCTGACCCAGTGGCTCAACTTACCACCGACGTCCACGAACCGGTGCTTGGTGTTCAAGACAGGGAAACAAGTGCGAGTGACAGGTACATTCGATGGCCGTTCATGGAGACATCTTGCATGCCGTGCTGAGCTCGTGTATGCGTAGACCTGGCCAAAGTCGAAGGAACCGCCGCTCTCGACAACCTGCTCGTCCAAGTCCTGGATGGACTCCACCCGTCCCGTGCCGTCGTGACAGCTCCTTTTGAGCCACCAACGACGCACTCGGACGAGTTGTAGCGCGCTTGTTCCGTCTCTATCCCGTCGGCGACGTTCCCCTGCCGCTTGAATGCTCACGTTGGCCCCATCCATGGGTGGCGACGTTTCTCCGACGGCATGGTGATGGTTTGGAAATGTCGGGTCGTATAAAATTATACAGGCACCGTTTCACGTTTAAACTAGTCCGGTGTCACGTTTAAACCGTACGCTAAAATTCCAAGCGATGAATTTTTGGACCGTTCAAGAGGAACATGGACAAGCACACGACTGGAAACGGGCACATCGCGAGCCCAACTGCAACTCTAGATATGTTCACCAAACACACCGTGATGCATCCTACGTACCTCAGGAACCTCCAACTGCTCTTGAGGTGCAGTGCGCGATGGATTTATTTCGATGCTACTTTGTCCTTGACATCCTAAAGGTACGCATCGCGCCTGGCATGCATAAAAGCGTTAGTGTGTCCTATCTAACACGTGTCCGGGGGGATCCAGCTTCAATTCCCCCTGGTCGAACCGTCATTGGCACTTTTGACCACCGTCTTGTATTTTAGCGTCGAGGGGAGAGTGGTTTTTCAGCAGAGATTGGATGAGCGTATTGATTTTGACAGGTACGACCGTGTCATGAGAAAGTTGAAGCGCGGTGGAATCATTCGCCATGTGGGGAGATTCCACGCGCGTCGGTGGGTCCAGCAGCAGCAGCGGCGCCATGGCTCACGTCCCCGTCAAGACACACCCGCTGCTTGCAAAGGCGGTTGTTCGCGTTCCAAAGTCCAATCAGACAGAAACTACCGACCCCGCGGCGCCTTCAACGTCCGTGTCCCAGCGCATTCACGATGCTGCCCACGTCGACGAGAACGTGTTCTTGTCGTACCATGAAGCATCGATCGCGATGGCGCTTCCAGAGCCACATGTTACCCAGCGCAACACGAAGCTCGTGCTCGTCGAAGACTACGTCCGTCTGTCCACCATCGTCAAATCCGAACCATGCGACGTCCGCCCGTTGGGCTACTACAAGTCGCCCGACGGCTTTGACATGTACGTGTGCCTGGTCTCTGTCATAAACGAATCGACGTGCGAACGTCATGCGGTCGCTGTAGTTATGTATTTGAGTGTACGCTTGGCTCCGTCGACCGGCCGTCGCATGTAAAACGGTACGACGCCATCTCGACCGTGCGCCGGCTCAGTCCTTGTCGATGTGCAGATGGAAGATCCATCGTCGATACCGCCACTTCGACTTGCTCTTGTCTCGGCTCATCGAGTTGTCGTCGGTGTCGTCGGCGAGGTGGCCGTCGTTATCTGGCTCGTACCTCCAAATGTTTCGCGCCAAGCACTGCAAAGACCGCCTGGTCGAGCTGCACTCGTGGCTTGTCAAGGCGCTCGAGATGCTGCAATCGTTGTCGCCTTCCATCGAAGCCAGCGACACGGTGGCGACGCAGTTTACGTGCTTCCTCTTTGCCGCGGCCAACGTGCCGTACGTGACGTTTCCGTCGCTGCCGCTCTTTGCCTGGGCACATGAACAAGTGTACGTTCGGCTGACGTCCAACGTGCCGGCATTGTACCCATCGCGAGTGCAGAACCAGCTCGCTGCCGACTCGAGTCGCCTCGGCCTGCGCTTGACTCCGTCCACGAGCTGCATCGACGACGCCAGTGTGACCATCTACCGCGGTGCCGTTGTCTCTGGCGTCCTCCGCGACTCGTTCGACGTCCCAAACGTCCAATATGTCCGCGTCGGTAGCCATCTCTCGCATATCAATGGCATTCCCGTCGACAACGAAGCCTTCGACACGATCTTGCTGCATCTGCGCAATCTCGCGCGGCCGATGCACCTGACCTTCACGTACGATCGTCGCCCGCAGTCTGTGGATCGCCCCTTGTCCGAGTCGGACCTGCGGCGCCACGACCGCCTTCAGTCGTCGGCCGGGTCGACCTGCAGCGGCCGGAAAACGTCAGCGTCGTCGATGGGCGGCGCGACCGAATTGCAAACCCCCCTGAACGTCCTCGGCTCTGTCCTTACCGACACGTTTGGCAGTCGCAAGCGCACGGAAACCCTCATCTCGATCACGTCGGACGAGAACAACCAGGACGACGACGAAATCTTGTGCTGGGACGACATCCCCGGCCTCGTCATGGACTCGACGACGTCGGGGTTTTACTTTGCGCTGCCGGCACCGACGCCCCCCGCGCATGGTGTGTACCGGGACCGGAATATGCACTGAACGAGGACGGTGTGCGTAGAAGCGACCGGGATCTGGAGCACGTCGGCCGGCCCGCTCAAGATGATCCTCGCAGGGTGCAACCTGCGCGGCAAGCAAGCAGTGTTCTTGGCCGTGACGCCGCAGGTACACATCCAACATCCACTCCACCTTGTTCAGTTTTGACTCGCAGGCATTTGGTCCGTGGCGCGGCAGCGCCCAGTCGAGCTCTCGACGGTAAACGGAGCGAGCCATGGCCGTGGTGACACCGGCGTTGTAGAGGGAAGAAGCAGCCGCCAGAAGTCCGCCTCGAACGCGGCATGGTCCTTGTATCTGTCAACGGCACGTCGACATTTGACTTGACGTTCCATGAATCGATCGACCTCATCGGCCGAGCAAGCATCCCGACGGCGTTGTGCTTTCGCTGGTTCCATGGTACGCGAGTAGTGCGCAGTCATCTTTGGCACGTCATAGCGCATGGGTAGACTACAGCTTGTTTCTGCACCCGAACAGCGACCATGCGATGCCCATGATCTATCGGCCGACGTCTGCGCCGCCAAGTGCAGTGACCGAGGCCGAGATAGCGTGCTTTGTTGAAGCGCAGGCAAGTGCTGTCGGTGGATGTTGATGCTTGGGATGGTCGTGACGACGGTGGTGGGCTTGCCATGGATCTATAGACCAAGCTCAGCGGGCTGCTCCATCAAGCGCTGACCGAGAACGCGTCGCTTCGGTTGGAGCTCCAAGTCGTCCAGGAATCGAATCGACACCTCCGCGACGACCACTCGGCCGCGTCCAGAGTTCACACGGTACGGCATGCAAATGGACGGCTGCCGTGAATTCGACGTCTCATGGGCGGCTCAATGTGCATACAGACCACGGCCCAAGACACGGATCGGCTCATTCGACGATGTAACCAACTGCAAGCCGCCCTCGGCGCGGAGCGGGTTCAAGTTCAGCAGACGGCCAAGGAACTGCGCAAGGCCGAGCAGAGCGTGCGGGACGTCGAGCGTCGATTCGAGAAAAAGTTGGCGCATGCCCACGTGCTGGCAAACCAGCGCGCCAAGGCGCACGAACAGCGGTGCATCGAAGAGAGCCGGAAATCGATTGAAGCGGCCAAACGCGCGGCCGAGGCGCGCACCAAGCGGCAGGTGGACGAAGCGTTGGCCGCGCAGCGACGCCAAAACAATTTGGACATGCAGCGGCTCGCCGAAGACAATGGCGAAGAGATTGAGTTTCTGAACCAGCAACTCGCGCTGTGGAAACATCAAGTCGAAGTGCTGACTGAGAACGACAAACGCAAACAGCGCAGCACCGCGATCGGGTCGCTTGCCCCCAAGACGAGCGAAGACGAAGACTTGCTCGACGGCCGTGACCGCCGACGACAGTCGATCTCACTCGACGATCGGGAAGGCGGCGCGAGCGAGTCGCAGTCGTTCTGGGGGCGCGTGTTCGAGCCAGTCAACTGCGACGAAGCTTGACCTACCTAGCACGTGTATTTAATCCTTTCAAGGTCGTTCCATCGAGAATGAGAGCGCCATCAAAACAGCACGCGAGCGCATCCATGCCTACCCGCAGTTTCCTCGCGCCGTCCTTCATGGACCGATGTGGCCGCGGATGAGATCGGCGTTTCACGAGAGTAACTGTTGATCGTGCGCAGCAGCGTCGCCCAAGATGATGATGGTGGCATGGCTCGTGTGGCTGGCAGCCGTGTGGGGCATTCCTTTGGTGCGCAGTCTGAAGCGGCGGCGGCGCCGTGGGCTGACGCCTCTCGATGGCGTAGGCTGGTTGTGCGAATGTCGTGTATTACCAGCGAATGGACGGAGCTGGACCGACCGATGTCATGGCCCGATTCACCGACTCGCAAGCGACAATCGTCGCCGGGTCCAGCGCGTGGAACAAGATTTTGGGAATGGCCGTGCATGACGAGAACGCAAAGTTGGTTGGCGCCCGGTCGCCGCTCTCTCAAAGATCGCTGGTTGTAGGCTGTACTGGTCAGACGGGCATGTCATTTGGCGCAGCAACGTCGATGGCACGAGCAGAGAGGTGTGCGACGTGCAGCTCGTGCACAGATGCATGCATTTCGTAGGTCTTTCTGGGGGCAGTCGCCCGCGTGACATGGAAAGGATACAACTTTGGGGCAGTGGGGACGCCCGTCGCCCTCACAGTGCTGACGCAACGATGCTTGAGCATTGTGTCGAGGACGCCGACGGAGGTGACGTGTGAGATGCGAGTCAATTCTGCGCTGGCCGCCGCCGCGACTCCAATTAAAGCCGCCAGTGTCTCGATCGAGACGGAGTTTGGGCATGCGAGAGGTAATGGGTCGCCATGTGTAGCGGTCGTCAAGCCTTGGATCGCCAGGAACAACGGATGGGGCGGACGACCTCTTTGCGTCCAAAGCATTCACAAAGCCTCTGGTCCAGTCGGTGTCGATTCAAGTGACGTATCCATCGCCACACGAGCTCGCCATCGACAACGTCGACGCGAACGCGGCATGGCTCTACTTTGCCGACCCGGACCACGGGACGATTTACCAGACACACGTCCATGACAGCCGGGTCCGCGTGGTTGCTGCACGAGTACCGAACGATCTCCCGTCCCCGAGCTTGAGCCCAACTGGATGGTGCGGTTAGGAATGGAGCGTCCGGGGGCTGTCCATCTTCGGGTCGATCTTGCGATATTCAGTCGAGTCGAAAGGCACGGTATTCGCTCTCGACATGGCCAACGCGACCGCCGCTCCGATTCCGATCGTGGTCAAGCTGACGTCCCCACGAGGCATCGCGCTCGATCACATTCACGTTCGTGATGCAGCGCCTCTTCTCGATATCGTCATGCGGCGTATCTAGGCAATGCTGTACGTGGTCGAGCGAGGCGGGAAGATTTACCGCGCTCAAGCAGACGGCATGCGATTCCCCAACCGCCAGCGGGACATGGTACAGGTCGAGCGCGTTCTTGGCCTCAGCACATTCACGCGCCTCCATGGTGTCGCTGTCGATGTTGCGAACGGGTGCGATTCCTTTCTGCCGTTGATCAAACGTTTCCGACGCCGGATGTCTTTGGTCGTGTGTAGAGTTCTCTACTGGACGGAATGCGGGACAAACGTCGTCGGTCGCACGCTATTGAGCTCGATGGAGCGGCAAGTGGTGGCTGGCCGTCCCAATTCTGTCGTCAAGTACGTCTCCCTCGTCGAAATCCCAACCCTCGTTGAAATACACACACATCTTTCTTGACGTGCGCTGTCCTAGCTGGCCGCGTCACGTCCATGTTTCACGTCAAAGTGGCAACGTGTTTTTTTCCGAGTACGGAGGTCGCATTTGGACTGGCGACGCGACAGCGCCGTTCACTGCCGTTGTAAACGATGCGTCCGCGTCCATGGTCGAGACCAACGCGATGGACCATCGACCCGTCCACTTTTTCGCCCTCGACTAAGCCAATGTTTTAACAAACACAATCACTTACTCGTACAAGTTCCTCAGCGTTAGTAAAAGGTGGCTGAACGAGTCGTGCTGCTGCTCGGGCGTGTAGATGGTCGCACGATACATGGCTTTGAACCGGTCGGTGTGGTGCTTGGACCCGCTTTTCACGAGTTGCAAGAGATATCCCTGCAGGGTCTGCAGCAGCGTCGGCACCAATGCGTTTAAGTTGGCTTGTTCGTGGGGCGGGAGCTTGTCCAGGTGCTTGTACGCGTCGAACGTGTTGAGCATGACAAGCAGCGCGTGCTCAATGTCTTCCGTCTGTCCCCACGCGCGTGATACGCCTTTCTGGTGAAAGCGCAGATGGACTCACCTTAGTGGACGACGCGTACAACTGCGCGAGCTCTTTGTGGATCAACACAAAGGTCGTCCCGACTTCGACTGCTCCAAAATATTCGAGCGCTTTCTCGTAGTGGCGGCGGGCGAGCTCGAGCCGCTGTTTCACCGCGCCGTTGGACACGCGCTGGCTGTAATATGTGGCCATTTGATAGTGTGTCGCTGCAACTTGGCGTCGGTCGCCGAGGTCGACATACATATTGAGTGCTTTGTAGAATTTTTCCAGGACGACAGGAGCCTCCTTGGCGACAACGCTCAAGTGCACGGCCCACACCAAATACGTGAGCGCGAGCTCACCGTTCACTTTGACATGGAGCTCCGCACTAGCTTTCGCTTGCTTGAGGAGGCCTTGGGCCTTTTGACACAACTCGATTGCTTGTGTGTAGTGGGACAGCGCGACGCTGGACGGTGCCTTTTCCGCGAGAACCTTGTGCAAATTGGCCAAATTGGCGTAGATGAGGGCGACGTTGATGCCATCTAGAGCGTAACACGAGAGAAAAAACCACACTTCAATACACCCTCGTCCATTCCCCCCCCCCGTGACAAAATTTTATACCTTCGATGGCGTCAAAGATGAGGCTTCCCCCTTCAAACCACAGATACGCACGGGAATAAGCGGCGCAGCGCATGTAGAACTTGCCAAACTCGTTGGCAGCATTGCCCAGCTTCTTGACGAGGATGCTAAAACAAGTCGTTAGAGCCTGGGGACGACAACGACCCAATACTCACACAAACTGATCGGCGGTCACTTGGGGGTCCAACCCGTACAAGTAGGCGAAAAATGCGATGTAGAGCAGCGATTCCTTTGTGTCGGACACGTCGAGAGGGAGTTGGAATGCGGTCTCGCTCGCCGCACGAGTTTTGACAAAGACGCTGGACAGGACGCCTTCAGTGTACGAATCGGACGGCAAGATTCCGCCTCCGACAACTGTAAAGACATGGATGAGGGCCGCCACGTTGGCCGAGTCTTGATGGGGGTCGAGGACGTTCGCGACGTCGCCGACGGCTTCCAGCACACTCGCGCGGCATTCCTCCATGGAATGGCACAGTTTCCGTCCCGTTTTGTTCGCCTTGGAGACGCCCCCAAAGTCGAGTTCGTCCACGAGGGTCGTAAAGAACAGTTTGCCCGTGACGGGGCCGATCACGTGGCGGGGATGGGTGGGGACGGTCATGGATGGCATGTACTTGCACGCGTCGACGAGTGCCGCGATCGTGTCACTATGGCGCTGGTTTTCCAAATACACGGCCGCCAATTGGAGACACGTGGACGAGTGCTTGAGCTTGAGCCGAAGCACTTCTTCCTCGACAAAGTGTCCCACGTCATCGTCGTAGTCGTCGTCGTCTTCAGTGCCGTCTTGAAAGTCCGCGACGGGGGACGCCGGAGTGTTCTCGACCAAATCGCGGTCTTGCATGTGGTGGAGAAGGCATCCTTCGAGGACGTGGATGCTGTGCACAAGGTGCTGGATGGCTTTTGTCAGTGCGTCGATAGCGTCGTGGGACGTGAGGCTGCTCAGGTCGCGGAGGTACGTGTCCGCCATGGTTTCTGCGACCGTGGCAGAGATCGAGTCTTGCGCCTTGGACGATGTTCGATACGCCGACGTGGCGTCGGTCTCGTTGGTCGATCGGATTTCGTCGAGAAGGTCCAAACACGTTGCGAGAAGCTCTCGCTGTCGCACGCGGAGTCGATGTTGCAGTGACGGCGATTCCTTGGCGGAAAAGATGAGCCGGCCGGCGCGCGTGGCGAAGCGGTAGCACAGCATCGCCATCATATACTTCCACTTGCGCTGCTTTCCCTGAGACAGCATGCGCACGTCGTACAGTCGCAGCGACCGGCTTCCCTCCTCTCGAAACAACCAATACGTCCCATTCGACTCGGAGCAATTTTGCTACGCCAGCGTGAGTGCCATTTTGTGCCTGGAGGGCAGGTCGTGTACCTGCAGAAAACGGAGCAGCATTGTCGCATTCATGTTGACATCTTGGATATCAAACAACGGGTGCGAGGGAGATCCGTTCAAGTGTGGAATATCGCGGGTTTGCAGGAGCTGGTACCCGCGGACGTACCCATTGGAATGCATGCAAATGGCGAGCTCGGGGATGTTTGCGATCTGCTGGAGAGTGACCCACAAGGACGAGATGAAGCAGGGGGAACGACGTACAACGTTGTCGAGGTAGTAGTCTAATGCGGTGCACAGCGAGAGCTCCTCATTGACGTCGTGGAGCTTTAGCGACACTGCCGGGTGATCTTTGTTGCTAAAGAGCTGTACGTCACTGCCTAAGATCTGACCAAATTACGGCCGGCAATTGAATATCCATACTCACCATTTTCATATCGTGGAATGTCCAGGAGAACGTGCGTGGAAAGGCCGGCACGACGTCGGGGTGACGGTCGCGCTTCTGGAGTTGGACCTTTCGTTTGTGCTTGGTTGGACACGAGATGGCTTGCTGTGGCGTCGGCAGCGCAGGTGGCGGTGGCGGCGTGAGCAACTGCGTGCTCTGGTAGATGAAGTTGTCGAACAGGTGCGTGGACGACACGTCCGAGCTAGGCAAGAACGTTCGGTTTGATGACTGGTCGGTATGGTTGATTTGAAGCACTTCGTTGCACGCGTCGAACCCCCTTGGTAAGTCCTTTTCGTCGACTTCGCCATCCACGATCAAAGTGTTGCCGACTCGATGGATCGCTAACGATACGCGTGTGTGGGAGTATGGCATCTTAAACAACGTCTTAATGTTCTCGGCGGGGCCAAGAAAGTGCACAATGTCGTCTTTGGGTTGGGAAGACGACGAAGAATGGCTGTCGGGTCGTCGAAACGTTGTCTGCGGGAGAGCTTGAAAGTCTTCATAGCCGTATTCATCGCCGCACCCGGCCAGTTCCACGTGACTCCCGTGCAGTCGAAGGGACATTTGCTTCCGACTTGTGCGCATAAGACTCTCCATGTGGACTTGGCGTTGCAGCGCAGTCGGTGCTGTATTCAGGTTGGTGTTGGCGTCGAGTTGTTTGAATTGAAACGACGGCGCTGACACATGTACCAAACTCAAGTCCGTCCCTGACGTCAAGGCCAGGCCGGTGTCGTTCGCGGGGACAACTACCATTTGATCTGTATGAGCTGCTGCGCCTTGGTCAATTCGAACGAGCTGCAGGTTCTGCTCATATGCAGTGAACTCTGCCGCGTCCGCCTCCATCGTCCCGCACTTCTCCCTACTCATGCTTCGAGAACGAAATTCGCCATTTAAAAATCCGGCAGATCCAGCGAAGCGAAGTTCGAAGTCGAATTCGTCCCATCGGATTGGTTTATGAAACTTCGAAATACGGAAGCGTATTGCAACCCTTGGCACAGAAGGATACCCACGACGGCAACACACCGTCCCTCCGAGCCCGCTTGCCCGACGTCGTGCGAGGCGAACGATGCCCCTGAGTGAGATGGAAGGGATGCCCCGTTCCGTTGGTATCGTGGATGCATCTATATTGGATGCATCTAGCCCCACAGAGACCACAAGCAGTGTCAGTCTCGACATGGATTTGTTGGAATCGTCGACCAACTGTGCTCACGACGTCAACGCTAGCAAGCGGTCATGCTCGCATTGCGACAGTAAAATCGATACACCGCACGAACGAAACGAGTACGACGTGACTCTCGAGAAGGATCTGTACGGCCTTGGGATATACTTCGCGAAACACTCGGATTCCGCGATTGTCGACCTCCACGTTCCCTTCTATAAGTTGCCGTCGGGCCGATCGGCACCAGGGGAAGCCTGTGGAATGATCAAGCCAGGGGATGTACTGCTCCGCATCAACGAAGAAGACATCACGTCGTACAAATTTGAAGAAGTCGTCGAAGCCCTGCGCAACCTGTCATCCGGCCACGTCGTGCTGCGCTTTCGCTCCCCAGAACCCCCGCCATTGGACATGGAAGGGCGCGCCGTCGACGAGACGCTAGAGCAGCGTATCTGGGACCTCGAGAAAGACTTGGAGCGGGAAAGAAAGTGCCGCCAAATCGCAGAGAAGAAGATGCACATGTACCGAGAAGAAGTGCTGCGGCTGACAAACGTGAATACCGTGCTCCAATGCAACATCAAATCGCTTGAAAACGACCTTCGCGCCGCACAAAAATTCGCCAGATATGCCCATGTGGCAGTTTAATATTAGTTGAATCAACTACTCTACTGCGCTACCTGGAGAGCGCACTATATTTCCCACATGACCGAGAAACTCGGTTGTGCATGACGCAGCATCGGCACTGAATCACGCGGGAATCGAACGCTCGAGTCAAGTACAGCGCCAGCCGTGAGATTCATTTGCAGTGTGTACTCGCCTGGTGTCGCCAATCGTGGCGAAACCGCAAGGAACTCTCTCAGCGTGGATGAACTACCATGATGATCGATGAATCCTTCATTCAACCTCGTTTGGCTCAAGGATGAAACTCGACAGAGCTCTGGAAGAATGGGGCGCTTCTAGTTGGAAGCTCGTCTGACCCGAGCCTTGATGCACATGAACGTGTTGCTGCTCAGACAGCCAAGGGTATCTCGACACTTAGGGCTACTACCCCCCGTTCGGAAACTCTAGTCTGAAAACACTTTAAAGTCATCATAGCAGCGTTCGTGGCGTGCGAAAACTCGATAGGCAACGATCAGAATGTCCTGTATGGTCCATCACGATGGAAATCAGACCCGAAAGATGGTTGATTTGAAAGGAATTCGTCATGTCATGCGTACACATACAAGAGGTGGAGAGCACATGCAGGTGGAGGACGATAGAGCTGCTCAGACAGCCAAGGGTATCTCGACACTTAGGGCTACTACCCCCCGTTCGGAAACTCTAGTCTGAAAATACTTTAAAGTCATCATCGCAGCGTCGATAGCGCACGGCGGCGGAAATGCGAAAATGAACCAAGTGGAAACATGCCGACGTTTCGCACCAGTCGATTGGAGTTTCTGTCATAGCCAATCAAAACGATGGATGGATTTGATTGGTTGCTTCAAGTTATAAAGCTCTGTGATTGGATGAAATCTTTGATTTCCATGGTTGCACGCCAGATCTTGATTTCACTATGGATGATGCCATTGTGGCGCATTTTTATGGTGGCGACGTTACTCGGATAACACAAGTTTATCCGGATTCCAGGCGGATTTAGTAGCTGCAAGTTAGTAGATGAAAGACTAGTAGCTACTAACATTTCTTGCGGCCACCATCAACGAATCCTTCTCGGCAAGGCGGCGGCGGTGCGATGAGTGGAAAGAAGAGCGTGGTGAAGAACCGAGCCCCAGCGCCGATCCAAATTACAGCGGAGCAGCTTCTACGTGAAGCACAAGAGCGGAAAGAAGAGTCTGTGAAGCCGTCTCGACGACGCATCACTGATGTCGAAGAGCTCGAGGAGTACCGCATGAGCAAGCGCAAGACATTCGAAACAGAGATCCGACGGCAGCGACATCACTTGGGCACGTGGATCAAGTATGCACAATGGGAGGAAACCCAGCACGAGTTTGCTCGTGCTCGGTCTGTGTTTGAACGTGCACTAGACGTGGATTACAAGAACCATTCCCTTTGGCTTAAGTATGCCGAAATGGAGATGAAGAACAAGTTCATCAATCATGCGCGAAATGTGTGGGACCGTGCCGTGAGCTTGCTGCCTCGAGTGTCTCAGTTCTGGTACAAGTACGCGTTCATGGAAGAGATGGTTGGAAACCTCGACGCGGCGCGAGCGATCTTTGAGCGATGGATGGAGTGGCAGCCCGACGATCAAGCATGGTACTCGTACATCAAACTGGAAGTTCGTGCAAAGGAAATCGAGCGCGCCAGGGCCATCTACGAGCGGTATTTGATGTGCCACGTCGCCGAGCGAGCGTACCTCAAGTTCGCCGCTTGGGAAGAAAAGGGGCAGGACCTCGCGCGCGCCCGAACCATCTACGAGCGCGCGATGGTCGAATTGCGTGAAGACGAGCGCAGTGAAAAGACATACATTGCATTCGCGGCCTTTGAAGAGCGTTGCAAGGAATTTGAGCGAGCGCGCGCCATTTACAAGCACGCGTTGGACACGTTGCCGAAGGACAGCGCGGTGAATCTATACAATGCATTCATCAACTTTGAGAAACAGAATGGTGATCGAAGCCGCGTCGAGGAAGTGGTCATTGCGAAGCGCCGCGTGCATTACGAAACCCAAGTGGCCAAGAACCCGATGGACTACGACTCGTGGTTTGAGTACATTCAACTGGAGGAAGCCGAGGGCAATGAAAGCTTGACGAGAGAAGTGTACGAGCGCGCCATTGCCAACGTCCCGCCGGTCCACGAGAAGATCTTTTGGCGACGATACATCTTTCTCTGGATCAAGTATGCAGTGTACATGGAGCTGGTGGTGGAGTCGACGGAAGATGCCCGGCAGGTGTACCAGCAGTGCTTGGCTGTCATTCCCCACACAACGTTTACGTTTTCCAAGGTGTGGGTGCTGTACGCCAAGTTTTTAATTCGACAAAAGGACGTGGCGGGCGCGCGCCGCGTCCTGGGCGAAGCGCTCGGTCGATGTGCGACAACCAAGCTCTTCCGCAGCTACATTGCGCTGGAACTCATGATGGGCGAAGTCGACCGATGCCGAAAGCTGTATGAAAAGTGGCTGGTCTTTGCCCCGCACAACTGCGTCGCTTGGAAACAGTACGCTGATTTGGAGAGTGGCGTCGGTGAAGTCGACCGGGCCCGCGCCATCTTTGAGTTGGCCATCCAGCAGCAAGTGTTGGACAAACCCGAAATGATGTGGAAGGCGTATATCGATTTTGAAATTGAGAACGAAGAACTGGACAATACGCGCGAACTGTACGAGCGGCTGCTGGAGCGAACCAAGCATGTCAAGGTACGCACGGCTGCGGCGGTGTATGCAAACGATGTGCAAAATGTAGGTGTGGATCAGCTTTGCGCAGTTTGAAGGAACGCACTTCGACGCGGACACGGCTCGCGACGTGTTTGACCGGGCGTCCAAGTGTCTCAAGGAAGAGGAGAAGAAGGAGGATCGCTTGCAGCTTGTTCAAGCATGGATCGCATTTGAAGAGGCGTTGCCGGGCAACGACGTTGCGAATATTCAAAAGGCACAGAAATTGCTCCCGCGGTCGGTGCAAAAGCAGCGAATGGCATATGCGGCGGATGGGGTACGCGTGCTCACGTGTTGTGGTTGATATGCGACTGAATCCATTCTGACGGTAGTCGGAGCTCGGCATGGAAGTGTACACAGACTACGTCTTTCCCGACGAAGAAAAGTCCCAGGCAAATCTCAAGTTGCTGCAGGCGGCGCTGCTGTGGAAAAAGCGGGCACGCGAAGAGTAGTCGCTGACTTAACCATCGTCTCAAGAGGAAATATTACACCGTCCATGTGGGCAGGGGATCGCTCGAGTCGTCACCACGCAGATGACCGACCGCCCAGCAGACACAGCACTTGTTCCGCGGATGGTCTACAGGTAGTAGTAGTACTTGGAGTCGGCGCATGACGAGCCTCAGAAAGGTACCGGTCAAAGGGGTTGAGCGCCGTCATGGACGTGACAAGGCCGAACTCGGTGGAGAACTTGGACGAGATGGGAAGCACCCCATGCCTCGCACTTGTCAGCACTTGGACGCGCTCCATGGCCGTCGAGAAGTAGCAGCACAACTCGAGCAAGACGAGACCCAACCCAAACATGTCGGACTGGACGATACCAAGAGTGAGACAAGGACAGTGGGTGGGCACGCACCTTGTCCGAGTAGCACGCTGTTCGCTGGTCCGTGCCTCCCACCTGCTCAGGCGACGCATACAAGAACGTTCCAACGGCGGTCGTGTGCGGCGAATCGACGGAGGTGGCGGAAGGGGACACCGCATCGCGTATCGAACACGTGGACAACCCAAAGTCGCCGATCTTGGCGACTCCATTGCGAAGGAAGACGTTGTCCGGCTTGATATCGCGGTGGATCACGCCATGGTCGTGCATGTGCTGGACGCCGCGGAGAATATCGCGAAAGAGCCGCATCGCGACGTCGTGGACAGCATCCGAGTCGACGCGGGACGGACCGGTCGCTCGCAGCCACGACGTCAAGTTGTTCATGGGCGAGTGATCGCACACGTGCTGGCACAGCTCCATCTACTCAAGCGAGTCGGTTCATCACACCCAGCCGCGGCTGCACAAGCGCCGTACTTGAATAAACAGGGTTTTCGTGAATTTCGTGGCGGCATCTTGGAATCGCGAGTCCCAGGATGGCTTGGACGGCGGCGTTGACATGGCCGAGGTGCTCGAGGCGTCGTTGGAGTTGCTCGCAAACTCAAAACATGGCGACGAATCGTCACTAAAGTACGCGGACGAAGCGTCGTCGGTGCTCGACGCCGTCGAGGAGGCACGGTCCGAGTCGGTCGAGTCTTCTTCGATAGCCATCCCCTTGGTTGAGCTCGTCGACTCTTCCATCCACGACGCGTAGTACCGCACGATGTTTTGGTGAGTGGGGAGAAGGGTCATCGCTTGAATCTCTCGCATGGCCTGGGGACGAGAATGAGCGAGTCGACGGATGGACGTGACCAACCTGTTTCAGGTGGTTGCCTTTGTGGGAGATTTCGACTTTTTTCACGGCAAATCGCTCGCCGTCGTGGAGGCGTTCGACTTCAAAAACGCTCCCCTGGCCTCCTCGTCCAAGAATCCCCGACTCTCTGAAGTGCAGCGTGTAGTACGATTCAATGGCGGGGGATGGTGCGAACGACATGGGCGGCGTAAAGTGCCCTGCGCACAACGAATTGAGCGGTGTTTTGTTGATGATATTGTGTGCCTAAACATACCGAGAGCTTGCGATGGCTGCGGTTGCCGAGGCGCTAGCTTTGCATACGACAAGAATTGATTGCCTGCCGCCGTGTTCAAACGGGGCACGAGCACTCGACGAGGCGAAAGCCGCCGCGGCGCCTCGACGAGAGCTTTCTGAAAGTACCCGATGAACGGATTCTTCTTGTCTACGACGATGTCCTGGCGGCTCGCAAATTGGCCGAACTTGCCCAGCAGCACCGACGCCGTCGCGGTGGCCGTCAGCGTGTTCATCGCGAGTCACTAGGAATGAATGTCAAGTGAGCTGTGTTCAACACGTGCTTCGACCGCCAAAATAACTCACCCTGCATGACCATCAGAATAGTATCTACTAGTGATGATATAGTAATAGAAACTCAGCAGCAGCCCGTCGTGCATTATCTGCAAGATTTTCAGACGGCTACTCCTTGTTCTCACATTCTTCCTTTGTGTGTTTGAATTGCATATGATTTGGCTTGATGGATTATAGTTCTTTCGCTGAGTATGCCTGCTGGACCAGTGGAGGTAGAACGTCAAGTTTGTCTCGTCGACGTTGCGTCAACAGTAGGTAGAACTACTAGCTTGATGGTGGGAAATTTCATTCAACTACATGATGACTGGGGTAGATTTAAAATGTGCGATTTTGAATGCATTTGTCGTAATTTTATGTTTCTGTGCATGATTCGCCGATCCAGGACATGAATGGTGAGCTGTTCTAATTGCTCGCCAACCTCCAAGATCGGAGGTTTCCCCCACAAATCAATTGGCAACATCGAGGAGCGAGCGATCATCATGATGGCGGCACGTCTCCGCCGCACTCCGTACGCTATGCAGTCCTTTGCTCGCAACAAGAGTGGAGGATACGTCCAGGAGACCGTCATCCCTACCTTTCACTTCCAAAAGTCGCTCACGAGGCTGCCGATTCCGTCCCTTGACGACACGCTGAATCGTTACGTGCTTGCAGTCCAACCCGTCGTGAACATCCACGAGTTTGAAGCGACGAAGCGCGCTGTGGATAAATTTCGCAAGCAGGATGGACCGGAGTTGCATGCGGCACTGGTTGCTCGCGACAAGGCGTCTCCCGAAACGAGCTACATCAACAAATGGTGGTTCGACATGTACGTCCAGGACCGCCAGCCGATCGTGATCAACGTCAACCCGCAGGTTTGCACAATCCTAGTGGAGTGGGATCGCTTATGTGGATCCATGGGTAGATCAAAATCAAGGACGACCCTGCCCCCGCGAAGAACGCGCAAAACCAGCGCGCCGCGTCGCTGATTGCGTCGTCGGTCCGCGTCTTCCGCACGTTGCGCGATCGCCAACTCGAGCCCGACATCTTTCACACCAAGCCCAACTATACCAAGACATCTGCATTCAACACGTTCTGCAAGTTCCTTCCCGAGTCCATCTCGTTCTATGGCGCGGCGGCGCTCGGCGCGTACCCACTGGACATGAGCCAGTACAAGAACCTATTTCACTCGACGCGCATTCCGCTCGTCGGTCAGGACGAGCTCAAGCTCTTTCCCGACTCAAAGCACGTCGTCGTGCAGCACGGACCAGCATTTTATAAGTTTGACGTGTTGAAGGCCGACGGATCCGCTGTGGCTGACGCCGACATTCTCGCCTGCATCAACTCGATCTTGGCCAAGCCCGTTGGGACGGAGTTGGGGGTCGGCCTCCTCACGACGCTCAACCGCGACGACTGGGCTCGTGCCCGGACGAAGCTAGTTCAGTCGGACAATGTGAATGCGTCCAGTCTGCATGACATTGACAGCGCACTCTTCGTGGTATGGCTGTCTTATGTCGTGGTCAGCGAGTGGTTCATCTGGTGCATGTTTGGCTAGGTGACGCTGGAAGACAAGGCGCCGGAGACCGCGGCGGCGATTTCACGCACGTTCTTGCATGGCGATGGGACGAACCACTGGTTCGACAAGAGCTTTCAGTTGATTGTAGCGCGCAACGGCAAGGCGTCCGTGAACTTCGAGCATTCTTGGGGCGACGGTGTGGCGGTGCTTCGCTATTTGAACGAAATGTACGATGTGATGGTGGTAACGTGGACTAATGGGGGCGCATGAAGGTACACAGATAGCATCCAGCATGGCGCGCTGGATGCCGGAGTCGGGGCAGCTGTGCCTCTCCAGTGGAACCTCTCGTCTGAAACGAAGCACACGCTCGAGAACGCCAAGAAGACGTTTGACGCGTGGACGGCGCGGCTGCTGATCGAAGTGGCCGAGTCCCCCGTGACTCGTCAACTTGCGTCGGACCATGGGATAGGCACGGACGGCGTCATGCAAATGGCGATCCAACTGGCGTACTTTCGATTGCACCATGCGTTTGTGTCAACGTACGAGAGCGCGAGCACGGCAGCGTTCAAGCACGGGCGCACGGAAACGATTCGATCGTGCACGAACGAAGCGGTTGAATTCTGTCAAACCGTCGAGTCCACGGTCGCGTCGTCAGCTGACAAGGCGGCGGCTCTTCGCAATGCGGTCAAGAAGCACGGAGAACTGACAAAGAACGGGGTGATGGGCCAGGGCTTTGATCGCCACTTGTTTGGGTTGAAGAAGATCGCGGCAATCCAAGGCATGCCGGTGCCAGAACTGTTTGATCTGCCGTCGCACGCTGTGATGAACAAGATCATTCTGTCGACGAGCACACTGTCGAGCCCGAACCTGGATGGAGGCAGCTTCGGTCCCGTGAACGAAGACTGCTACGGCATTGGGTACGGCATCGAGAACCAGGGGTCGATCTTCCAGCTCGCGAGTTACCGCAAGGACCTCGCGGACCTCAAGGCCGCCTTGGTCTCGAGTCTCCATGACATCGAAGCGATCTTGCGAGCTGAGAAAAAGTAGCGGGTCGGAAACCTGAACCGTATAAACTAGTTCAATCGAATATTTTGACCAATTCTCATAGGAGTACCAACCATTCCCGACCGCTCCAGTGCATTGCAAAAATGGCGGCAGCGGTCAAAGGAGCCAAGTTCGGCACGTCGTGGTCGGCGAAGGAGGACAAGAAGCTGAGAAAGGCTGTGTTGGAACAAGGAAAGGGACACAAGGCAAACTGGAAGCTGGTGGCGGCACACGTGCCTGGGCGCACCCCCGGTGCGTGCCAAGGGCGATGGAACACAGTGCTCGATCCTTCGGTCGATCGATCACCATGGACACCCGAGCTGGATGCACAGCTCTTGCAACTGTATAAGGATCCTGTCTACAACTCGTGGAGCAAACGGGCAGCCAAGCTCGCGGAAGGAAAGGTGGGCCCGAACGGCGAAGTGATGCGGCGAAGTGGAGCCGACACGTGCGATCGGTACTTCAAGATCACCAAGGCGAAGAAGGGTGACAAGGTCACGAGTGACGCAGAGGTAAAGTGGACGGACGAGACGGAAGACATCCTGGAGACGCCGCCAACGATTGGGCTGCCCGTGACACCTGCCGTGGTCACAACTCGCAACCAGAGGAACCGCATCCGCCGGAACGAGCGCCGAAAACAATTCGTCGCGGCCAAAGCCAACGCTGCAGAGTCCACCAGTAACGCCGACGATGAAGAGAGTGCGCCTCCGGCCAAGGGGGGAAAGAAGCCTGCGAAGAAACCCACCACCGGGAAGCGGAAAGCACCGGTGGCAGCCAAACGTGCGTCGTCGACGCCATTCAAAAAGCAAAGGCAGTAAAGCGTGCGTCAACATAGCAATGATATCGTTATCATTTGAGCAACCCGAACGCCAACGCCTCGACCAAAGTGTCCACTTGCCTAATGTTGACAAGAGATCGGTACTTATCAACAACCTTCTTCCCTTCCGCGCATGTCACTCTGGGAATGACACAAGTCTCGACCCCGATTTTGCTGGCGGCTGCGAGCCGAGGCTCGAGCATCACGGCCGGACGAAGCATGCCGGAGAGAGCGAGTTCGCCAAAGAAGACAGCGTTTGGGACCACTGGGCGCTTGGTGGCCGAGCTGGCCAAGGCCACAGCTAGTGCCAAGTCGGCTGCAATCGCATTAGAGGAGACGTCGGTCGGTATGGCCTTACCGCACGGCTCGTCGAGAAAGTAGCCTTGGGCAATGTTGACAAAGGCGGTGTGGGATCGAAATGACACGTTCGCACGGGCGTCGAGCACGGCAAAGATGAGCTGGAGCTTGTCGTACGACACGCCGTGGCACGTGCACGTCGTGCGATGGTCGTCAAAGGACCGGCTCGACAACGTTTGGATTTCGACCGGGATCGGACGGGTCCCTTCGACCACAATCGTGACGGCGACCCCAACCATGGGCCCACTGCCTACACGACGGGTTGTTTTCGCCATGCTCGAGGCAACAGTGTGGTGTGTGGACTGGTACTTGGGCTTAGGAACGCTTGCAAGGGGTTTTTGAGCGGGACGAGCCCCGCATCCGTCATCGACAAGACCCCGACCTCGCTTGTCGTTCCAAACCGGTTTTTCGTACACCGGAGAAAACGATTCGGACTGTGCGCTTCGCCGTCCAGCTGAACGACGGTGTCCACAATGTGCTCGAGAACTTTGGGGCCGGCAATGTCTCCGCTTTTCGTGATGTGACCGATGATGATCATCGGGATGTCCGCTTCCTACGCCATGACGACTTTTGAGAGCGGCCTCCCGCGAAAGAACGCCATCGACCTTGCACAAACGGAGCAGCTGCAGCGTGCACTCTTTCACTTGCGATACGTTTCCTACGACGAAGCGCATTGCAGGACGACCGAAAGCGCCGATAGACGAAGAGGACCTGCGGTCGAGTTGATCTCGGCCGAGTACATGGTCTGGATCGAGTCCACCATCACGCCAGCGCAAGGGGTAGCCTTGTCCCACGACTGAACCATGCCCACGATGCTCTCGATGTTGGTTTCGCTCGCCAAGTACAAGTTCGGAGACGCGTGCGCGAGCCGGTCGGCCCGCATCTTGACCTGCCCGACGCTCTCTTCTCCTGATACGTACAGCACCGCTCCGTTGTTTGCTTGGGTCGCGTTCGCCATCATGTGGGCGATCTGCAACGACAGCTACATGGTAGGAATATGAGTGCGTCGTGATGGTCGAGTGAAAGGGGTCACCGTGCTTTTCCCGACACCAGGTGGGCCTGCAATGAGGGTGAGAGACCCTGGCACAATGCCACCACCAAGCACCCAGTTGATTTCTGCATCGGCGAGCTTGATGCGATGTACATTTTGACTCAACGACACGTCATTCAAACGTATTGGCTTTGACTGCGACTGCTGGATCCAATCGCGCGGTGCTGCCTTGCCGCCGCCGCGCCGTGGGAGGTTGGACACTTCTTGCAAGTGATTCCATCCATGGCAATTGTCGCACTGTCCTTGCCACTTGGAATGGCGATGACCACATTCACTGCAGCTGTACGATGTCTTTGGTACGCTGGCGAGGCCCCGACCTCCGGCTACGCCTGGACCGAGATGTCGCCGCCGCAACTGGTGCCGCATCGCCGACCGAAGCATGGCAAATTTGATGAAACAAGTAGTAGTAGTAGTACTAATAGTAATCATTGTACTATCGACGATACCAATGTGATACACAATTAGCCAATCAGAAACGAGAAAAAGTCACACTAAGAAGCCGCTAGTTCCTTTGACGGGGGTGCATGCGAGGATGGAAGGATCGCGGCCAGACGACGAGAGTGCGATCTTACTGCGCCAACTAGAATCTAGGGACACTGGTCAACTGCAGGCCCTGCATGAAGACTGGTTCCCGATCCGATACAACGAGTCATTCTACCGCAATGCTGGTCAAGGAAGGTGGGAAAACGGAGAGCCTCTCTTCACCCAAGTCGCGGTTTACAGGCCCAGCGACGACATCGTTGGCGCGGTAACGGCTCAAATCCAGCGATGCGACGATGCCGAAGACAAGTCCTTGATCCAGACAAAGGACGGGACGCTCATGTACATCCTCACCCTTGGCGCAAGGCAGGATTTTCGACGTAAGGGCATAGCGTCCGTGCTGCTCAACACGTGCATCCATGAAGCCAAGGCGAATCCTTCCTGTCGTGCACTGTACCTCCACGTGAAAGCGGACAATGGCAAGGCCATTCGGTTCTACGAGAAGAACGGGTTCCAGCGACTTCGGTTCTTGGAAGGTATCGCTCGTGTCTGCATATCCATGGTCGACGCACCACCTGATCGCAATCGTAGAGTATTATTTCATCGATGGCAAGAACCACCATGCATATTTATACATCCTCTACGTCAACGGCGGCGCCCCCCCTAACAAGTGGTTCGATCTCTTCGCCAGGTACTGTGGCGGCGCACCCGTCGTGCCATCCAACTCATGGACGCGTTTAGACCGCTGTCGCTCTTTGTCGACTTTTGGCACAAGCTGTTTGGAGATGCACCCGACGAAAAGGCCGAGTCGATTGTATAGTACGACAATTCCCGTGTAATGCTAGGCACACAACAGTCGGCCACTCGCCATTTTCTTTGTTATCACTGCCCCGACACACTGAGCAGTTCCATCAACCTAACGCTCGTCGGGTAATTCTGGCATGGCAAGACTTCACCAGCCTACCTGGTGGCGCGGGGCACGAGCTCGTCGATGGTCTGAGCGCCCAAGACTTGTTTCAACTTGGTCAGCGTGACATGCTGCTGGCGCACTGCCGCGACGCCGACGACGTCCGATTTGCCCGTGACGACGTAGCTCTCGTGCGTATCAGGGGCGAGTGGAGGCCGTTTGGGATCGGTCATTTTCTGCAGCGCCGTTCGCAGCTCGTTCAACGCGTGTGCCACAGACACAGTTCTCGCTACAGGGACAACGAGAGTCGTCAGAGAGTCCAACCAGCGCTAGAAGGATTTTTTTACCAAGCCCGAGCGATTCCTTGATGGACGCGAGCGCGTTGTTCATCTCGTTCACAAACAAAAACACTTCCTACAAATGCACTCGGTGACCCGTTGCAACAACACAAGTCGATGCAGTACGTTGATCTTTGGAAACACGCCTTCCATCGACTTGACGCCAAACAAGTGCCGAAAGTGCTGAATCATCTTGTGGATGAGCACATCGGGCTGCTTCTAAAACAACACCGTCTTGAGAACGTACGATCCGCTCGCCATGCTCGTGTACGTCGACGTTGGTTATCGCCAAGCTGTACATTTCTCGCTCGTGCGAAAAGTGCGTCTCAAACGCCACGAGCTCTTCGACCACATGCAGCGCTCTCTGACAGTCTGGATGAGGAACCACGATCGAGTAGAGTGGGGGGGGGTTACGTTGTGGGAGATGGGACCCTGGATGTCCTGGACGTTGTCATGGCTTCGCCTCGACAGAATCGCATGAAGCTTGTCTGTGAACGACTACCTCCAAGTGAATGCACCGGGTTCAAAAGGAACACGTCGGATACCTGCAATTGCGCGAGGTGGGTCAAGTCGTTTTTCCACTTGGTCAAGGTCGAGGTTACTATTTCGAGGGGAACGATTCCGTTTTGGGAAATGCACCCACACACGCCGTGAATAAACTTCTCCATCCTGGGGACGGCTTGGACGACCGAGATCAACTTGGCGACACTTGGCCCGATCAGCGTCACGTCGGTGAGGTCTAGCTGACGGCAAATGTCTTGAATCACCTGATGGAGGAGACGGTGATGATGCGGGCGATTCCATGGCAATAGCACGTACGTCCAAGCACGCTTCCTTGGGCAGCGTCGTGAGTCGATTTAGATGGAGCTTCGCGTTGACCTTATCTCTATGGATCAATTCCGCGGTCCCCATGTATTTTCTCAAGTCTTCCAGTGTGTGCGCGTCCTGCACGGCGGCTTTTTGGTCGCTCAGTTGTCGCTCCAGCAGCACGACGCGGCGCTGGATGGCCTTGTAGTCACGTATCGTCGGGCGCGATTGGACTTCGAGGATCAAATTCGCATTTTCGTCGCGGAGGTCGGCAATGATGTCCTTGGAGTGGCGCAGTTCGATCTCGATTTTGTTTACCTTTTCTTGAATGATCGCTTCTTTGTGACGCAGTTGGCGCGACGACTGCTCTTGTTCGAGGCGCGCTTGCTCGAGTTTTTCGACAAATGCGTCGCGTTGGGTAAAGCCATTCGCACCCGTCTGACGCAGCAGCACGTTCTCCTTGTCCCGTACATCGCAGCACAGCTCTTGGACTTGGCTGCGCAATTGTGCGATCTCGGCAGTCATCTTCTCGCGCTCAGTTTCGTACATGGCAATCAACTCGAGCGACTTGAGGTCCGCCGCGCTTGACTTGCGCGGATCGCGCTGCTGAATCGTGCGAAACACTTCACGCGTCCGCGTCTTGGACACATCTTCCTTGTCCATCACTTGCTGAAACTTGTGTTGTAGCCGCTCAAGGAGCCCTTCCTTAGCCTTGACGCGGTGCTCGCTGATCTTGAGTTGCTGTTCTAGCTTGCTTTTCTGGAGTTTGAATGCCTTTTGCTCCGACTCGAGCTTTGCCGTGGCTCGCATAAGTTCCGTCTACGTGGGTACACCAACGATTGCGTTCGAGGCCACCAGGGACGCCATGTACCTTAAGCGATTGCACTTCTCCCTGCGACCGCTCGAGGGCTTCGGTGACGTCTGTGATCTTCATTTCGTGCGAGGCCAAGTGCGTTTCGGCCTTCGCGTGCTTCTTTGCGTGTAAGTCCGAGTCCAAAACGAGGTCCTGAATGATCTAAGCACCTCAACGACGTATGAAGAAACGTGCAGAGGCCTTGATCGAACGTACCTGCCCACGGCGCTCGAGTTGGACTATCAAATCGTGAACTACCGCGAATAAAGCATCCATCTTTGGAATGACTCCAGTACTCGTTGGTATTAACTCGATGGGAGAGAACCCGTGCTGAGCCAATAACGTGTTCAGCGGTCTCCACTCGTTGTCGGGTGTGTCTTGATCCATGCTGGGAGGTGCTACGGACGACTGGCCGAATCGTGGCTCAGACATGTGGGAATTCGTTCGTGAGGATTCGTGCCTTCGACCTGAAGGCGTCGACGTCGTGCTTCCAGCCATTCCCATCGAGCTTTCTTCGCGTGCATGGCCGTGCGGCGTCGCATTCGATGGTGCTCGTGGACTGCTCTGCACTGGTTCACGTGGAAGACTCCTGAGATAAGCCGCATCTTGATGGATCTGACTCGTTTCGTCGTCGTGTGTTGAGAATGAGTTGAGATGAGACGGTAGTGCCGGTGAGAAATCGTCGAGGGTCAACGGTGCGTCATGTTCGGTCGTCTGTGGAATGGAAAAGGACGAGTCCTTGTCATCTCCAACGGAATTCGAACTCAACCGGATGCCGTGCTCCAGGAGAAACCTATCGACACTTGAAGAGGAGCCAGGAGCATCTTCTAGGTCACTCAGACTCGTGCTGTTCATGGGTCGACCTGATGGTGGCCGAGTGCGGTGGTGACCTGGCGGCGCGCAATGAAGTTGACTCCTGACATGGTGTTATCCGGATAATCCGCATAAATTTAAAATGTCTCCAGACTCCCGCGCGCCAACCAGATCGCCAACGAGCCCGCTGTCTCCGAGGCAAACTGTGGTTGAGAGCGCAACGGACACCAATAAAGGGCAAGAAGCACGCTGATGCATCTTTCAAGTTCTCGTCATGCTAGCAAGTCGATGTCCCTGTGAATCCTCGATGTCGTCATCGCAGTCGAGATGGACCCACAGCGACATGTGAATATCAATTCAACGTCATCATGATCCACGGTGCACGATTAAGTTTCACTGCAGTGCTAATCCACGCGACAGTCCAGCCACCAGCCCTTACGCCAACGAATGCATACCATGGGTGCGAATTCAGCAGGGAAGCAAGGAATGTATGGAACTCGCAAGCTCAGCGCAAGACTCTATCAACAGTTAGTTGTGCAATGGACACGGGAGAATTGATGAAAGGTATTTCTCTATTGTACATAAACAGCAATGATCAGAGCATGCTCATCTTCGTGTCATCTGGAAAGAGAAGCTGCTTCGTCCCTCGATATATCTTCAGCAGCGCCACAATTTTAGGACAGAACGTCTACCGCCCGTCAATGCTTGGCGCAATCGCGACGACATACCTCAAACGCAAGTACCATTTTATGCTCATCCTCAACGAGGAACGCCAAGTAGTAAATTACGTCCGAGAACGAAATTGCTTCGTTGATCACAACAGCCTTGATGCGTGTTGCCTCAATGAACTAGCACACGCTGGTTGAAAAGACTCGCTTCGGAGGCGGCATATACCATGAACGTTTCGTGGCCATTGCGCTGCTTCTTGCGCAATTGAACGCCAATTTGAGGGATTACCAAGAGGGACTCTACCACGATGAAGGGTGTGAGGAGACGCCGATGTACCCGTATTCAGGATGTACCTTCGACCACTTTGGTTGCAAACGACGTCTTGACTATGAAAATCACCACGAGCACTGGAAGGATGGACCATGTGACGAAGTGCCTGTCGTCCGCGTCTAATATCGGTAACCACTCGTGGTATTTCGGGTCCATCCGGCCTCGAAGCACGGGCATTGCCATGATGCACACAACCATACAGAAGGCTGTGTTGATGACAAGTGATATCATTGCTAGCAGCGCCGAGTAATCGTGGGGTTGCGATACCTTGGACACGAGCGCGTACTCACGCGCATCCGTGCCGTAGTTGGTGATCCGCAAGTCCATCCGCGCCGAGATGCACCAACACCGACCACCTCGCACACGGCATTTTAGTACTACTATTAGTACGTACGGTTAACCGGATCCGGATTATCGCGCCACCACTGTAGAGAACGGGACGACTCCCCGTAGGACAACGCTCGCATGTGCGGGCCATGGCCAAGCGCCACGGCCACGACCGCGGGTCGATGGCGGGACAGGGCGTTCCCACGACCAGAGCAGCAACAACTGGTTTCTTCGCGGTGAGCAAGGACACTGTAATGTCCCATCCCGAAGCGACCAGATCGCTAGTATTCACGTGCGGTGAGTGCTTCAGCGCCGGGCCCCTAGAATGGACATATGGTGAGAACTTTTGCGTGGTGAATTCTTCTGTTCTTCGCAGTTCGACATAGTACGCCACCAAGATCACGCCGTTGGTGGATTAGTACTACTAGAAAGTAAGCTAGGAAAGAGAGAGCCAGCAGCACCTACTACTAGTATGTTCTCTTGTGTGCAACCCTGTCATTTGTTTCATACGTACCGTATAGACCACAAGCACCCCCCGTTGCTCGGCCGCCGATCGCAGGAAGGCCGGCTGCGAGAGTCGGCGTGGAAGTAAGGACTTGGACGGATCGGAGACACTGACCTAACGATTGTCGTTTCGTCTCCAGCACCCACGTGCAAATCGCGCCACCATCATCGTTTGAGGGGATGTATTCTGGAATGTACCCACCCACCACCACCACCGAGCACCGCCTCGTCGACACGCAAATGGGCCATGAAATGACCAAGGACACGGTTGAGCTGGACTTTGACGTGGTCCGGAACTACCGCCTTCGTGAGATTGAGAAAGTGTACTCCGTTTGCAGCTATGTGCACTCGCTCACTCCAATGGAATGGCCGTCGTTTAACACGTTTCGAGCGCGCCTTGTGCATCGTGTCGTTTGCGTGGCGAGTTCGTTGGCGTTGAAAAGGGAGACGTGCCACTTGGCGTGTTCCTACCTGACAAGGATTTTGCTGTCGAACTTGCTGCACCACGGCTACCTTGTCCCCACCTACGTCAATTCCATGAAGACTCCGGAGCATCCAAGTGTGGTCATTACTTCTGCCGCCGTTGTGATCGCATGCAAGATTGAAGAAGTTAGCCCACCGTCCATTCAAGAAATCCTCGAGGCGGTGCAACGGGAAAGCGGCGAAATCATCGAGTTACAAACGCGGAAGCGGGGGCCGTCGGCGCGATCGAAATCCAAAAAGACCAAGCCCCATTCCATCTACACGACGAAGGAGGAAGTAGTTGCCGAGGAGGAAGCAATGCTCAAGACACTCGAGTGGAAGCTGTATCCAGCGACGTCTGTGTCGTGGCTGCTCCTGACGATGGAGGGTCTTGGGCTGTACAAGGATCCAATCCAGTCGTCGCCGTGCTATGTCGGGTACGACTACGAGTACTTTGGCGTAAAGCAACAGCACAACTCGCACGCTCGCGCGTCGGAACGGGCCAACGTGTTTCACATCGCGTGTAATCTCCTCGACGTGGCTCTCTTGCACGCCAATTGCCTCCACTTCTTGCCGAGCATGATGGCTGCTGCCGCATTATTCCTGATCGCGCCTGGGCACAACCTGTACGCGCTGGCGCACTTTTTGCACCTCAAGGCCGAGGATGTGTGGGACTGCGTGACGTGGCTGCAGCAGTATCTCCCGTACGCGGCCTCGCCAGTTCCTTTTTCCGTGTATTCGACCATGCAATCCAAGCTCAAGAAAATCCCGAGTGTCGACAAGTACGCGGTCCAAGTCGTGTCGACGGCCGTCGCGTACGCGTCGTTTGGCATGTACATGCCGCCGGCTGTCGACGACCAACTGCAGTACGAGCCCGAGACCGAGCGCGACGTGGTTCTCCCGCCGCTGTACCAGTGCTGCATCGTCCCCGACGTCCATTTTCATCCATCTCAGCCGTACAACACGGGGTACTTTGCGTAAACCGTTCCTAACATGTTATTTATTTGGAGTTTCGACGGGCCATCGCGCCATCAAGTCGGCACCCGCTCGCCATTCACACCGCCCAGGGTGTTCTTTGCGAGCCACGTGGACGACGACGCACTCGGACGCCATGGCATGGCCGAGACTCGCACATTTCGTTACAACGACGAGTCGCTCAAACGAAACAGGTCGTCGTGGAGATCGCGAATGCCGTCAGGGTTCATTCCCGACTGAGTAAACTCGTGCACAACGCGGGGGTCGACATGTTTCACGCCAACCGCGAGGTGCTCGAGGTACTTGGGCACGTGGTCCGTGATGCTGAGGGACGCCACGGAACCTGCAAGAGGCCGCGACTCGGGCGAGTGCAATCGCTTGGCCACCGTGATCGAGCGCCAGTAGTCGAACGGCTCGCCGGCATTTCCGGCCAACGTGTACGGGGATAGATTGCGAATGGTCACACACTGAAATGCAAACTTGCGCGGGCTGCCGCGAACGACGTCGAACACCGGAAACGTCGTCGACGAGTCCCAATGGGCAACTCTGTCGAGGGGCGGCATGGCAAAGAGGGCTTGAGGAGTCAACAACGATGTGCTGAGTTGCATGATCTTGGCGTTCGGGCGGAACAGCATGTCGTGAAACGACGCCGCGGCCGGCCATCGATACACCGACGACAGCGAGTTCCACGCAATCGCTCCCGCGTCATGCGAGTGCGGTGAAAACGGGATGAAGAGAGTGCTCAGATCATGTAAGTGAACGACGGACGAGGCCAAGTTGATGAATCGCCGACTGTTTTGCTTGGATCGATCGAAAACGTCGATGGAGGTTGCCAGGGGGTAGCTGCACACTGTGCTGAGGAGCGCATGCATGACAAACTCATCGTGGTCTGTACCTGACGTCGTGACCAAGACAGCACACGAATGCGGATGGGCACTCTTCGCGGACACCTCGCAGCACCTCGGACGCAAACCCGCCCCATGTCGAGTCCACGTCGACGACACATTGCACTCCCTACATCTTGGTCGTGACTATGCACAGCATTGTACAAATCAAACCTGAAGCGAGTCGCACTCTTCTAGTGCTGCGCGAATTGCATCGTGTGCGGCGTCCATCGTATCGCGGCGAATCGTGCCATCCATACTGGGGATTCCATGGTAAAAGTTGTTCAACGGGTCAAAGTGACGAAATTCGTGGACTTCGACAATGGACCGCGACTGAAGCGGTGTCGCCACAGTTTGAGCGTCATCTACCTCTTGAGCTATCACTTGCACACCTCCATCCCACGCGCTTGGCGCGGCGTCTCGGCTTCTTGGTTGCGCTGTAGAAAGGCCACCCTTGTTGCAAAACGCCACGGTACGGGGTGCGAAGCGTCCGTTTCGAACCGTCATAGTCGAATCTCCACCTGAAGCGATGCAGGCTTTGTCGGCATTGAGTTCGTGCAGGCAGCTGTGCCAGAACTTGTCGGCCACCTGATTGCTGACGCTACCAAATTGAAGGGTTAACGTTTCCCGCATGGCACCAACGACAATGGGAATTACGCATCTGGTCGAATATACCAAACATTTACCCGAACTGGTCGAAAAAAACAAGTAAATTGTCCGAGACTTGTTGGTAGCATTCGCAGTAACAGAATCGAGG